>NW_017098038.1:0-3485 GCF_001412225.1 Nicrophorus vespilloides
AAATTATTTATAATTACTAAACAATTAAAATGTTCACTATTTTCTTCAAGTTTACTATTTCATTTTCAAACTCTTGTCTAATGTGCAAATGTTTTGTTTTTATTTTACTATTTTATTGTATATCTATCTTTATAATTATATAATATTTGCTAAAATTGATGTAAAATTACTTGACAAGTTCCAAGTATTATTCATACATATGTTTATATAAGCTACTTGACAAATATTGGTTACTATGTAATTGTAACAGTTTGTAATTATATATTAAATCTTTACAACATAAATGATTTTAATGTATAGAAAAAAAGTGTTATTTACAAATAATTGTATTTTTCAAAAAAAAAAATGCTTGTAAAATAATTTACGCTCATTTCAACATATTCGAATCGAAACATAAAAATGTGTCTAACGTTTGAGATACGCAGGTGCAGCTTCGTGACGATTCGCGATGTTTCGCATTTCCGAACGATTGTTTAAACAATTGCCTATTGTTTATTGCTTCCTTATCGAGTGTGCGAAACAACGAACTATCAGTGTCGTGGCCCAATTGTGACGAATTGTTTGAACGTGGCGCAGACGAATCGCATTTCGCAAATGTTTTATTACTTTCATTTACATTAAAATTTATTAAATATTAAAAACAACTCGAAAACGTTGAAAACTCTTGCCCAATGTGCAAAATGTTTTGTCACTTTTTATTGAAATAAAAATTAATTATACAAGTATTGAATTTAATTTTAATAATCTTCAAATATATTCATTATTTTTATAAAAATTTCCTAAAATTTTTCAAATAGTACTTGGCAAGTTACAAGTAATATTCATATATGTTTATATAAGTAATTGCTTCAATCATTGAAATCAATAAAAACATTTATTTTTTGAGACTACTTCTACAAGTACTTGTATAAGTTACTTGGCAAATATTGTTTAGTATATAATTATTTCAATTTAAACATGGAATGAAATGCATTATTTATATATATATACATTTTTCCAGAATTGTTTGAATTTGTATTAATTAACGCTCGTTTCAAAATATTCGAATCAAAACGTAGCATTCGTATATAAAAATTTGTTTAACGTTTGAGATACGCAGTTGCAGCTGCAGCTGATTCTTCGTGACGATTCGTGACTATTCGCATTTCCGATCGATTGTTTAAACAATGCACTCTTTTCATGCCCAAATATGGATTTGTTAATACGTACGCACCTGCAGCTGTGATTCATCGAGACGCAGGTGGGTGCGAAGTTTTATCGTCAAATTTATATGAAGCGAGCAAATATAGAATTTTAATAAACTATAAATACAAGAAATTATTTATAATTACTAAACAATTAAAATGTTCACAATTTTCTTAAAGTTTACTATTTCATTTTCCTTCTAAAGTGTTATATTTTAATGTATTCTACACCACGCACTATCATTTTCGTAGCTCAATTGTTTAAATGTGGCGAAGCATCGTTTAGCAAATGTTTTATGAAATTTCAAATTTATTAAATATTAAAAATAGTATAAAACGTTCAAAACCCTTGTCTAATGTGCAAATGTTTTGTCAATTTTCATTGAAATAATTAAAATATTTTACTCTTTTATTTTATATCTATCTTTCTGATTATATAATATTTGATAAAATTGATGTAAAATTACTTGACAAGTTCCAAGCTACTTGACAAATATTGGTTATTTTGTAATTATTTAAATTGAAATAGTTTGTAATTCTATATTAAATCTTTACAACATAAATGATTTTAATGTATAGAAATAATTACAAATAATTGTATTTTATCAAAAAAAATGCTTGTAAAATAATTTACGTTCATTTCAACATATTCGAATCGAAACGCAGCATTCTTCATACGCATATAAAAATGTGTCTAACGTTTGAGATACACAGGTGCAGCTTCGTGACGATTCGCGATGTTTCGTGTTTCCGAACGATTATTTAAACAAGTGCCTAATTTTTGTTGCTTCCTTATCGAGTGCGCGAAACAACGATCTATCATTGTCGTGGCCCAATACGAATCGTTTGAACGTGGGGCAGACGAATCGCATTACGCAAATGTTTTCATTGAAATAAAAATTGATTAAAAGTATTGAATTTTATTTTAATAATCTTCAAATATATTCTTTATTTTTATAAAAATTTCCTAAAATTAATCAAATATTACTTGGCAAGTTACAAGTAATATTCATATATGTTTATATAAGTAATTGCATCAATCAATCTAATCAATAGAAACATTTATTTTTTGAGACTACTTCTACAAGTACTTGTATAAGTTACTTGGCAAATATTATTTAATATATAATTATTTCAATTTAAACATGGAATAAAATGCATTATTTATATATATACATTTTTCCAGAATTGTTTGAATTTGTATTAATTAACGCTCGTTTCAAAATATTCGAATCAAAACGTAGCATTCGTATATAAAAATTTGTTTAACGTTTGAGATACGCAGTTGCAGCTGCAGCTGATTCTTCGTGACGATTCGTGACTATTCGCATTTGCGAACGATTGTTTAAACAATGCAGGTGTTCACACTGCGCTCTTTTCATGCCCAAATATGGATTTGTTTATACGTACGCACCTGCAGCTGTGATGTGTGCGAAGTTTTATCGTCAAATTTCTATGAAGCGAGCAAATATAGAATTTTAATAAACTATAAATACAAGAAATTATTTATAATTACTAAACAATTAAAATGTTTACTATTTTCTTAAAGTTTATTATTTCATTTTCACGTTCAAAACTCTTGTCTTATGTGCAAATCTTTTGTTTTTATTTTACTATTTTACTATTTTATTTTATATCTATCTTTATGATTATATAATATTTGTTAAAATTGATGTAAAATTACTTGACAAGTTCAAAATTTTATTCATATACGCAAATGTTTTCATTGAAATAAAAATTGATTATACAAGTACTGAATTTAATTTTAATAATCTTCAAATATATTCATTATTTTTATAAAAAAAAATCCTAAAATTGATCAAATATTACTTGACAAGTTACAAGTAATATTCATATATGTTTATATAAGCAATTGCATCAATCAAGCAAATCAATAAAAACATTTATTTTTTGAGACTACTTCTACAAGTACTTCTATAAGTTACTTGGCAAATATTGTTTAGTATATAATTATTTCAATTTAAACATGGAACGAAATGCATTATTTATATATACATTTATCCATAATTGTTTGAATTTGTAATAATTAACGCTTGTTTCAAAATATTCGAATCGAAACACAACATTTTTCATGTGAATATAAAAATATGTTTAACGTTTGAGATACGCAGTTGCAGCTGCAACTGATTCTTCGTGAAAATTCGCGACATTTCGCATTTCCGAACGATTGTTTAAACAATGCAGGTGTTCTCACTGCACTCTTTTCGTGCCCAAATATGGATTTGTTTACACCTGCAGCTGTGATTCATCGAGACGCAGGTGTGTACAAAGTAATTGAAA
>NW_017098039.1:0-1278 GCF_001412225.1 Nicrophorus vespilloides
AAGCAGTGTTTTTACATTTCATTGATTTTCAAAAATAAACTTTTAAAACTTTTGTAACTATTGATGTATGAAAACTTCTTTAATGTTAAGAAATTGTAGAGATTTTAAGACTTTTATTTTATTTTATAAAGGTTTATATATTTATATATTTTTTATAAAGGATGTAAGAGAATTTAAAAGGAATGTGGAAAAGTGCAAAGTACAATTTTAAGTAGTTAATAAGATAAACCGAAATTTAAGATTATGCTTGTGGATGTGTGTGTGGAAATGCACATGGTATGGAACATAAATACGAAGATAAGCAGTATTTGTGTCGGGCCCAGTAACCTGGAATGAGGATTATTTAGATTATTCAGACTTTTGACTCTGGACATTTTTCTGAAGGCGAAGCACAAATCGAAAATGGAAGGAAGAAAGAAAAAGAAAATGAGCTACATGTGTAAATGCGAATGCAGAGTGCGCATTTCTTATGATGTTATTTTGTACAAGTTATTTACGTGTGCGTATGCAAAAATTGATACCAATTTTTATTGTCCACGGAATTGACGACGTAATTGTGCGGGAATCGCATAATTCGGCGTCGACCTTTGACGTGGTGGAAGCACGTGAGGAGACCGGATCAGAGCGAGACGGATTAACGAGGCACTAATTGGTGCAAGAGAAACGCTTTCCGAATGGTGGAGAAGAAGCGCAATTAAGTATGGATTTGCGAAAGACGTTGACCTCCATTCATGGTCGTTTTTTTTTTTTCTTTTACTTATGCTGTTGCGGATTAGAATATGTCTTTTTTTGCGTCTAGACTGCGTCTGTATAGGTTTTAGGCTTTATAGGGTCCAAAACGATTATGGTCTTAAGTGCGTTGAGTGTGTCATACAGACCTTCAAGAGGCGAAGGAGAGAACGAAATGATAATGTATTTTGTATTTATGTATGAGAGAGCGCATGCATCTCTGGGTTAACTCCGAAAGGAAACGAAACCCAATTAAGAATTAATATAATTATTCCATTTTAATAAGCGTCAGCGAACCACTTCAGAAACACACACGTACACTTATTTAATTAACCGGCGAAAGGACTAGAAGATTCTCCTCACGCCGTGCTTACTAAAGTATAAAGCAATATAGTGCACTTAATATCACATTAGTACACTCCAAATTCCACTGTCTTTTACTCCATTCATAAAAAAAAACTGCGATTAACAAATAATTACATAAAAAAACTAGATTTTACTAAAACTCATTGTTAATGCTGTATAATAATTAAACTGAACTGCAGACTT
>NW_017098039.1:1284-2335 GCF_001412225.1 Nicrophorus vespilloides
TCTAATACTGACATAACGAGTCAATAATTAAGTTTAGATAAGTCTCATTACTGATGAAGTTTATGAAATTTACTGAACGATAGAGATAATTTCAGGTAGTTTATAAGAAATAAACTGAAAAGTAGAGGTGAATTCAAATAGTTTATAAGATTTACTTTGGAAATCATCTTTATTTTTTTTTACTAAATACTAAAATATAATAACTTAATAATTCAATCCTGACTGCAATTGATCCATTTGAATTAACCAATTAAAACACAATTCACTTAAAGTATTAGATTTTGCCTTCTCAGAATTTAAGACATTTATTTCATTGTTTCAAGTTGTTTATTTGTTTTTAATGCAAATATTCGAATAAATCATTCATAAAAAACAACTCAGATTAACAAATAATTACATAAAAAAACAACTAAAATTCATTGTTAATGCTGTATAATAATTAAACTGAACTGCAGAGTTCATTAAAATTAAGATTAGAATGAATCAAATTATAAGTTAGAGGAGGCCATGAAAATCAACTAGTGTCTACTATATCTAATACTGACATAACGAGTCAATAATTAAGTTTAGATATGTCTCATTATTGAGGAAGTTTATGAAATTTACTGAACGATAGAGATAATTTCAGGTAGTTTATAAGATTATACAGAAGGTAGTAAAAATTAAGAATTAATTCTATAGATATATTTAACTAAATATTAAGTAAATCAAATAAATAAACTGAAAAGTTTAATTATTATACAGCATTAACAATGAATTTTAGTTGTTTTTTTATGTAATTATTTGTTAATCTGAGTTGTTTTTTATGAATGATTTATTCGAATATTTGCATTAAAAACAAATAAACAACTTGAAACAATGAAATAAATGTCTTAAATTCTGAGAAGGCAAAATCTAATACTTTAAGTGAATTGTGTTTTAATTGGTTAATTCAAATGGATCAATTGCAGTCAGGATTGAATTATTAAGTATTATATTTTAGTATTTAGTAAAAAAAAATAAAGATGATTTCCAAAGTAAATCTTATAAACTATTTGAATTCACCTCTACT
>NW_017098040.1:0-5341 GCF_001412225.1 Nicrophorus vespilloides
ACACGATTCCATCAGAAATCGAAAACTTTCCACGCAATCATCGAAATTATCCATCCAAAAAACAGAGAAATAATTTCCATTTGCTGAATTGCCTGAAAATTTTATGCGTGACATCGCAAAAACAAACTTTTCGCATATTAATAATGCATTTAAATATCACAACTTTTGCCTTATTGTTTTAAATACACAAATTTATTCAATATATTCAAATTTTATTTCAATTAAATCTAGTGAGTTTCGTAAATCAATAAGCAAATGAACGACGTTTGATTCTCATCTTTTGTTTGCATTGTAGAAAGAATAACAAACATAAAAACAAAACAAATTTCGATCTCTGGTGATTTGATCATTTGTGAACGAAATTCTGGTGGGGTTGATGTAAACTAAGTTTCCGGTTCGGAGAGGGTTTGTTTCCGGTATCGAATGGACAATGGACGACGGCGTGTTTGACGGCAGGAATCGAATTATGTCCCTGCGGAAAGCAACGTTTCGCACACAAAGTCGTGTGGTAGGCGATGAACAAAAAAAAAACAAAAATAGAGTTGACAAAAAAAAAATCACAATTATACAATAGAATCGTTTTTGTTTTTCCTGCTTACTTCGTTAATTTGTTTCAAATCCCATTATGTTTTTTTGTTTTGATTTTGTTTTTCTTATTTAATGTAATTACTTGATATTTCTTAATTAATTATTGATTATTTATAATTAATAAAAAGTTATAAAGTAAACATATTTTTTTTTGTAATTTTTCAAATTGAAATGTTCAAATTTTACATACAAAAATCCACTTAAATTATACAACTATTATTTTTTTTAGTGTAGTTTAGAATCTTTTGCTTATATAAGTTTAAGTAAACTGAATGTGTGTAAACTTTTCTGAAAGCTAAAATTGCAAAATTAAAAAAAAAACTAATTCAACTTGTTTAAAGACATACTTGTTTTTTTATCTAAGTTTTCCTGTTAAGTCACTAAATTTATTAATTAATTATATAAAAAAAAACAAAATATTTTTGTTAATTTTTGGTTTAATTAGTGATAATTATAACAGAAATTCAATTTCTTAATGTTTTCTGTTGACTGTTGTTGTTTTCTTTTTTTCTGTTGGTATTATCAATATTTATAATACCAACAGAAAAAAAATAAAATGACGGTGATGAAGTTCGCATGCAAATGACGGTTATGTTGATGATTGTAATTTTTCAAATTGAAATTTTACGTAAAAAATCCAATTTTCAACAACTATATTCTTTCTAAGTGTAATTTAGAATCATTTATTTATATAAGTTTAAGTAAACTGAATGTATGTAAACTTTTCTGCAAACTAAGCAATTCTCTTAATTGAAACAGTTGAAGTACACCTAAATGGTGCAATTGTTCTGTAAAGGTTTAGAAAGTTGAGCAACTTCCAAAATGTACCAACATAACATACATAACAAATTAAACAAATTACCAACTTAATTAACTAATTAAAAAAAACTAATTCAACTTCTTTAAAGACATACTTGTTTTTTTTATATAAGTTTTCCTGTTAAATCACTAATTTTATTAATTAATTATATAAAAAAAAAACTAAATACTTTTGTTAATTATAACAGAAATTCCATTTCTTATTTTTTCTGTTGACTGTTGTTGTTTTCTTTGTTTTCTGTTGGTATTAGAAATAGTTGAGCAACTTCCAAAATGTACCAACATAACATACATAACAAATTAAACAAATTACCAACTTAATTAACTAATTAAAAAAAACTAATTCAACTTCTTTAAAGACATACTTGTTTTTTTTATATAAGTTTTCCTGTTAAATCACTAATTTTATTAATTAATTATATATAAAAAAAAACTAAATACTTTTGTTAATTATAACAGAAATTCCATTTCTTATATTTTCTGTTGACTGTTGTTGTTTTCTTTGTTTTCTGTTGGTATTAGAAATAGTTGAGCAACTTCCAAAATCTACCAACATAACATAAATAACAAATTAAACAAATTACCAACTTAATTAACTAATTAAAAAAAACTAATTCAACTTCTTTAAAGACATACTTGATTCTTTTTTATATAAGTTTTTCTGTTAAATCACTAATTTTATTAATTAATTATATATAAAAAAAACTAAATACTTTTGTTAATTATAACAGAAATTCCATTTCTTAATTTTTCTGTTGACTGTTGTTGTTTTCTTTTTTGTTCTGTTGGTATTATAAATATTGGTTTTAATGAAATTCGCATGCAAATGCCGATGATGTTGATGACAAGTTTTGCGCTAAGATCAAAGAGCGTTCGTGTCAGAAACATGTAGAGAATTGAATATCGATGGAATTGGAAGCGGACAAAGCGGATTTTTTTCCCAACCTAAACTTTATTTACTTATTCCTGTTCGAATATACATGATAAAGGAACGTAAGATCGATGACATCACAATCTTAAGATTAACAATTGATTTTTTTTTTGAAAATCAAATCGTCGTTGCTGAAAACTGAAAAATTCGCATTTGTTTCGTCCGGTTCATTTACTTTTTACCTCATCCGCGCAAAGCAATTATTTTTTTTATAAATACTAAAAAATCTTTTATTACCGCTTCTTCCCCATTCGCGCAACGACGTTTTTCTTCTATTATCCTTTTATTTATTTATTTTTTTCATTTTGTTTTCACTTCCTCGAAAGCCTTTGTTTTCGTTTTATACGTCATAAAGGCCGTGAAACAAAACACTCTCGTCGTAGCCAAGGCATTAAAGATAAAACTGTATGAGTGTGTGTACATGCACTTCTATATACGTCGCGAAAAGAAGGAAAGAATGCGAAACGTCTGCACAGAAACCTAATGGTTTTAACGGAGTTCTCATCTTGTTCTCTTTCTTTCTTTTTTTTTGTGTGTGAATTTCCAACGAGTCGCATCCAAACATTTACATCTGCGATCTGCGAAACATCCAACAAGACAGCAAATGGATACAAGTTTATCTCTTACGTTTGAGAATCGTAAGCAAACCGTTAATCTCTGGTAATGTTAAGCAAGCAAACACTTCAATTATCGTCCTTCAAATGAATCTCAATCAATGTGTATAATCGTGTAAATATATAAGTTTAAATTAGATTTAGTTTTAATCCAAACAATTAATACGTTATTTCGATTTTTTATAGAAACCCCGGCGCATCCACCCAAAACGTATGAACATTTATCTTCATTTCAATTAATCACAACTTTGATTAAATTTTAGTACTAGAAAATAATCTAAATTTATCAATTCAAATTAAATTTAGTTTCAATTCAAATTTAATTTCTTTGTTAAATGTTATTTCGATTTTAGAATACCCGGCGCATCCACATAACTTAATAATTCACTAAATCCAAATTCGTTATTCACTACAGCCAATGTTAACTATACCAATACTAATCAAAGCTTATTTAATTATTTCTGTATTCTGTTAATTGTTAATTGAATTTGTTTACTTTTAAAGTTAACTAAAATTTTGTTTTTTCAATTTTATTCATATAAAAATAACTTAATCTAGGAAATAACTAATGTTTTGATGTTCAAGGAAAAGTTGCAGGAAAAATTTCGTTTCAAATAAAAAGAAAATCTTTAAAATTATTTTCTGGAAAGTTTATCAAAGTTTACAAATAGAAATTTGTTTATTTGTAAATAACGTTTTTATTCTCTTATATTGCGAAATAACTTTTCTTTAAAAAAATAATTAGTAAAGTTTACAAAAAAAAAAAAATGTAAACTTAATTACGTTCGTTGCTTCTATCAAAAGAAACTTATAATTTCGTGCGCTGATTGAATAAACGAACGAAAAGCGAAAGAAATAAGGATTTTTACTTTATATTGGTTCAATTGGAAGAAACGTGCAAATAACTCAAACTGATTTAATAAGAAAAAAGAATTAGAAAAAAAAATTGTTGTATGTTTCTGCGTGAAGTTTCGTGTATTTGGCTGCGATAGTGGTAGAAACTTTTAATGCGAAGAAATGGTGATGGGTGAAGAGAAAAGAGATTTAGAAACCGCGCGTTCCATAAATTTCAGGTGGAGGTGGAGTTGTTGTTTTTTTTTGTTTTCTGTTGGTATTATAAATATTGGTTTTAATGAAGTTGGCATGCAAATGAAGGTGATGTTGATGACAAGTTTTGCACTAAAGATCAAAGAGCGTTCGTGTCAGAAACATGTAAAGAATTGAATATCGATGAAATTGGAAGCGGACAAAGCGGATTTTTTTCCCACCCTAAAGCTTATTTAATTATATATGTATTCTGTTAATTGTTAATTGCATTTGTTTACTTTTAAAGTTAACTAATTAATGTAGGAAATAACTGATTTTATGTTAGAATGTTTTGATATTGAAGGAAAAGTTGAAGGAAAATTTCATTTCAAATAAAAAGTAAATCTTTAAAATTATTTTCTGGAAAGTTTATCAAAGTTTACAAATAGAAATTTATTTATTTGTAAATTACGTTTTTATTCTCTGCGATAATAACTTTTCTTTAAAAAATAATTAGTAAAGTTTACAAAAAAAAAAATGTAAACTTTTAATTACTTAAAAAGCGTAATTCTTACATTATTTATTTTTTTCAATTACGTTCGTTGCTTCTATCAAAAGAAACTTATAATTTCGTGCGCTGATTGAATAAACGAACGAAAAGCGAAAGAAATAAGGAATTTTACTTTATATTGGTTCAATTGGAAGAAACGTGCAAATAACTCAAACTGATTTAATAAGAAAAAAGAATGAGAAAAAAAAAATTGTTGTATGTTTCTTTCGTGTTTCTGCGTGAAGTTTGATGTATTTGGATGTGATAGTGGTAGAAACTTTTAATGTGAAGAAATGGTGATGGGTGAAGAGAAAAGAGATAAATTTCCGTTGGAGGAATTAGTTGGTGGAGGTGGAGTTGTTGTTTTTTTTTTTGTTTTCTGTTGGTATTATAAATATTGGTTTTAATGAAGTTGGCATGCAAATGAAGGTGATGTTGATGATAAGTTTTGCATTAAGATCAAAGAGCGTTCGTGTCAGAAACATGTAAAGAATTGAATATCGATGAAATTGGAAGCGGACAAAGCTTATTTAATTATATATGTATTCTGTTAATTGTTAATTGCATTTGTTTACTTTTAAAGTTAACTAATTAATGTATGAAATAACTGATTTTATGTTAGAATGTTTTAATATTGAAGGAAAAGTTGAAGGAAAATTTCATGTAGATAAAAAGTAAATCTTTAAAATTATTTTCTGGAAAGTTTATCAAAGTTTACAAATAGAAATTTGTTTATTTGTAAATTACGTTTTTATTCTCTCATATTGCGAAATAACTTTTCTTTAAAAAAATAATTAGTAAAGTTTACAAAAA
>NW_017098040.1:5366-5765 GCF_001412225.1 Nicrophorus vespilloides
ATTGGTTCAATTTGGAAGAAACGTGCAAATAACTCAAACTGATTTAATAAGCAAAAAGAATGAGAAAAAAAAATTGTTATATGTTTCTGCGTGAAGTTTCGTGTATTTGGATGCGATAGTGGTAGAAACTTTTAATGCGAAGAAATGGTGATGGGTGAGGAGAAAAGAGATTTAGAAACCGCGCGTTCCATAAATTTCAGGTGGAGGAATTAGTTGGTGGAGGTGGAGTTGTTGTTTTTTTTTTGTTTTCTGTTGGTATTATAAATATTGGTTTTCATGAAGTTGGCATGCAAATGTTAATGCGAAGAAATGGTGATGGGTGAAGAGAAAAGAGATTTAGAAACCGCGCGTTCCATAAATTTCAGGTGAAGGAATTAGTTGGTGGAGGTGGAGTTGTTG
>NW_017098040.1:5790-6663 GCF_001412225.1 Nicrophorus vespilloides
AAGGTGATGTTGATGACAAGTTTTGCATTAAGATCAAAGAGCGTTCGTGTCAGAAACATGTAAAGAATTGAATATCGATGAAATTGGAAGCGGACAAAGCTTATTTAATTATATATGTATTCTGTTAATTGTTAATTGCATTTGTTTACTTTTAAAGTTAACTAATTAATGTAGGAAATAACTGATTTTATGTTAGAATGTTTTGATATTGAAGGAAAAGTTGAAGGAAAATTTCATTTCAAATAAAAAGTAAATCTTTAAAATTATTTTCTGGAAAGTTTATCAAAGTTTTTTTTTGTTTTCTGTTGGTATTATAAATATTGGTTTTAATGAATTTGGCATGCAAATGAAGGTGATGTTGATGACAAGTTTTGCGCTAAGATCAAAGAGCGTTCGTGTCAGAAACATGTAAAGAATTGAATATCGATGAAATTGGAAGCGGACAAAGCTTATTTAATTATATATGTATTCTGTTAATTGTTAATTGCATTTGTTTACTTTTAAAGTTAACAAATTAATGTAGGAAATAACTGATTTTATGTTGGAATGTTTTGATATTGAAGGAAAAGTTGAAGGAAAATTTCATGTAGATAAAAAGAAAATCTTTAAAATTATTTTCTGGAAAGTTTATCAAAGTTTACAAATAGAAATTTATTTATTTGTAAATAACGTTTTTATTCTCTCATATTGCGAAATAACTTTTCTTTAAAAAAATAATTAGTAAAGTTTACAAAAAAAAAATGTAAACTTTTAATTACTTAAAAAGCGTAATTCTTACATTATTTTTTTTTCAATTACGTTCGTTGCTTCTATCAAAAGAAAGTTATAATTTCGTGCGCTGATTGAATAAACGAACGAAAAGCGAAAGAAATA
>NW_017098040.1:6673-10110 GCF_001412225.1 Nicrophorus vespilloides
TGGGTGAAGAGAAAAGAGATTTAGAAACCGCGCGTTCCATAAATTTCAGGTGGAGGAATTACGACGGATTCTCGGAAATCTATCTATGCGGCAGGTGTAAATTTCGAAGAGGGTGGGTGGTAGTAAAATATGGGGTGGCTGCTGCAGCAGCGACCGCAAGATCAACTATTTCTCCGTCGCTTAGCAACGGCCAGGATGTTTTAATTAATGGAACAAAAGAGGTGAAAGAGCAAAACAAGTTGAAATATGCAGGATAGAAAGAGAGAACGACGTGCGGTTACGAAAGAATAGGTGCGGTTTAATTACGAAAATTGCCTCTACTTGGTGCGTTTTTTGTTGTTGTTGTTGCAAACAGTGAGTGTTTTGTTGTTGTTGTTGTTATTGGTGATTTGTTTGTTTTTGTTTTATTATACCTGGGGATTCGGTCATAACTATCCCAACTGGTTAAGCAATTGTACGAACTGTATCTACTCGATGATCCCATTTTACTAAAAGAAAATTAAGAAGAAATCTTCTCGTCGTTTATTACGGTTATTAATTTGAATGTGAACGGTTTTGTTGTTGCTGTTGTAACTGCTTCTTGTTGTTGTTAATAAATTCGCGTGAGGATATTCGATAGTTTGGAGGATATAACACGAAGACCGACCGCTACGAGCGGCTCTTTCCCGGCACGGGCGCTACACGCCACTGCAAGAGCGGAGCGTCGCGACGCCCCAACCCGAAAACGACGTCCCCCCCCTCTCTAAACCCATCCACCTCTCTCCCTCACACACACATACAAAATATACATCTCTCTTTCAACTGTGTGCAGACGCAAAAGTCTCTTTTGTTTGTTTGTTTTTTCATAGGTAAACAGATTGTTTACACGTCGTGGAATGTAATGTGTTTTTTTTTTGTTGTTAATTTATTATGTAAACTTAGCGCAGAGGAAGTGTGCTTAATTAATACAGAATTCGATTAAGTAACTCCTCTTACGCACGTCGCTCCGGACTGCATTAGATTAATGGATGGATATCGCGATTGAACTTAACTCGATAACCAAGACCGACACAACTTCGATTAAACTCAAGTTCCTCAAAGAAACTGCACATCTTTAATTCTTTTGTGAACATAACGGAATCATTTAAGAGATATTTAAGCAAAAAAATTATAATATTTGTTAATTAAAAATTTTCGAAAACAATTCAATTTTATAAATAATTTTTTTTTACTGCTATTAATATTATATATATTTTAATGCAAATGTTTAATAGAAATATTCGATAAGAAATTTTTATAAATTTTGGTCGTTTTGTTATGGAAACAAAAAAAATCATTTATAAACATATTTTGGCACTAATTTTTATCGTAATTAATATATATATATTTTTTTTAATTATTATGTTTTAATCTAAAATACAGTGGAAACTCGTGATTTTGAACGTAATTTTAAACTAAATTTTGTAAATTCATCAAATGTTAAAACAATCACTATTTGTATACGAAAACAAATGAGTTTTGTACACCTGCATAATAGATAAGAAAGTAATAACAATGAAACGAAAACACCCGATCTTCTACGAAACAATGAATCAGCAGCACCTGCGATTCTCAAATGTTAAAACAATCATCGTTTGTTTCTATGTCTCGATGACTCATCTGCACCTGCGATTCTCATATGTTAAACAAATTACAATCTGGACAATGAAACGCACTCGTTTTCACACAAAAATAACATAATCTTCAATTAAAACCAAACTAATTAGATTATGTTATGTAACAACGTTTGTAAATCAATATTTATAACAAAGAAAACATATGTTTAACAGTAATAGTTGAAGAGTGTAAATAATCATAAAACTTAATTTCTTTCTTTTTTTTTATTTCATTTATAAACATATTTTGACACTAATTTGTGTTTTAGTTTTAGTTTTAATATATATATTTTTATAATTATTATGTTTTAATTTACCTAAAAGGAAGCTAAAAACAAAATCTTGAAAATTAGCTTGTAAATATTTATAAATTACGAATTCGAATTTACTCTTAATAATTCTCATATATTTTTGTCGTTTTGTTACGAAAACGTAGCTTGTGATGACTCATGTGCACCTGCGTTTCTCAAACGTTAAAACAATCACAATTTGTATACGAAAACAAATGAGTTTTGTACACCTGCATTCTAGATAAGAAAGTAATAACAATTAAACGAAAACACCCGATCTAAGACGAAGCGATGAATCAGCAGCACCTGCGATTCTCAAACGTTAAAAAAATTCGAATCTGGACACCAAAACGAATGCATTTCGAACATTTATGTAAAATATATTATATAAAAAAGAAAGAAAATGATCTGATTATATTTAAAATTTTCAATGTTTTAATAATTAACGCACTAACTTTTTTTTTTATTTATATATGTTAAACTTACTTAAACTGAAAAAAAACATCTATCAGCATAAAAATAACAGAATCTATGATAGAAAATAAACCAATCAATTAAATTTCTTTTTAAAAGAGATCAAATAGTCTTCCAATTATGGTTGATTAGTAAAATTGTTAAGAAAATTTGATTTTTCTTTCAATTTTCTTTTCTAAATTATTTTGTTTGAGTTCAAATTCAGTAAAAGTGATGCTGTTGAACGTAATTCCAAGTGAAATCTTGAAAATTCTCTTGTAAATATTTGTTATTTAGGAATTCGATTTTACTCTTCATATATTTTTATAAATCTTTATCGTATTGTTACGAAAACGTCGCTTGTTTCTACGCATCTATGACTCATGTACACCTGCAGTTGCACCTGTGTTTCGCACACCTGCATAATAGATAAGAAAGTAACAACAATTAAACGAAAACACCCGATCTACGACGAAACGATGAATCAGCTGCACCTGCGATTCTCAAACGTTAAACAAATTCCAATCTGGACACCAAAACAAATGCATTTCGCACATTTATGTAAAATATTTGATAAAATCAAAAAAATCCGGTGTATTCACACAAAAATTATTATATAAGTATAAAACTTGGCGTAATTAAAAACAAACTAATTAGATTTGTGTTATGTAACAATGTTTGTAAATCAATATTTATAACAAATCATACAAGAAAACATATGTTTAACAATAATAGTTGATGAGTATAATTGATCATAAAACTTAATTTTCTTTCTTTTTTTAAATTTCATTTATAAACATATTTTGGCACTAATTTTATCGTAGTTTTTATATTAATATATATTTATATAATTTTTTTAATTATTATGTTTTATCTAAAATACTATGGAAAGTTGTGATTTTGAACGTAATTGAAAACAAAATCTTGTAAATATTTTTATTATTAGAATTTACTCTTAATAATTCTTGTATATTTTTGTTGTTTTGTTACAAAAACGTCGCTTGTTTCTACTCATGACTCATCTGCACCTGCGTTTCTCAAACGTTAAAACAATCACAAT
>NW_017098041.1:0-11233 GCF_001412225.1 Nicrophorus vespilloides
TTTTTTTCATTAATTATTACTGTTACTTTTTTAATGTAATGACTGAAAGTGAATATGAATTGATTTGTACTAAGTAAAAGTTTCTAATTATTAAAGCTTTGTGAAATGTAGTTGAGTCACCATGAAATATCAAAACTAATAGTGTAATTTATTTATTGAATTGTGTTGATTTAAATTATATGGACTAATTTAATTAAGTTTCGTTCTGTAATGAATCGACATTGTCTCGAGGATTTATACGTGAGATGCAGATGAATTACCAGCAATTAACTGCGATTCTTTCTCAATAAATCCATCCATTCCGGAGCCGTGAAACGGTCGTAATTAGCGTACAGATATATAAATGCGATTTGGAAAAGTTCGCGCACGGTTCGGACGGATGATGGGAATGGATGGATTTGCGGACTGGCAGTAAAACGGGCAATAATGTTCATATTTCAAATTTAAATGCGACGGGCGATTGTGCATGTTGATTGTTTTCGAAAGGATAATTCGCGCGCGCACAGCTAAAACAATTGAACGTTTCGCCACTTTGTAGGAAATTTAATGATCCGTAATCTTCGGACTTTCTAACGCACTACAGTCGGGACGACGACTGTGCAGCGAATTTCGCGTGATCGAAAACCAAAAGTATACGTGTGTAATTCTACGTACGTTAGATGAAAAAATTATATAAATAAAATAAGTGGAAAATTGCGAAAATGCAAAGAGAACAAAAAAAATGTATATATGTATGAAGGAAGAAGGAGCACAAGCGAGACCCGGGTTTTATGTAGGAGATAAATTATATCCCGTTTGTTTTTGGTTCGTGTAGTTTTATATGCCATAAATACCAGTGCAGAAATCCTTGTAAAGATATGTAATACTACATCCATTATGTACGTTAGCGAAGTATAAAATAATTTATTGCACGTTCCGTGCTGAAAACTCATGCGTTCGAGGAGTAAGGACGAGACTGCACAAAAAAACTGAAAAAAAAACAATAAATAAAATTCGTTGCCTTATTTTTGTGTGTCTGACATGGGATTAATAGAAAACAATATCCTTTTTTATTACATTGAAGTGTGTACGTTCCTTTATAGTAATAAATAAACACGTATGCATAAAATGCAGACAAATATGAGAAATATACTTTTTAAACTTACTAAAGTAAATAACTAAAGCAGCGACATCTATTATCAAAGTGACATAATTTTATATAAAAATATCAAAGAAGAAATGAAATAAATTAGCAAATATTCACAAAGATTTAATTGTTTCATTTATAACTTGATTTTTTTTTTATTACGAATTAAATTTGAACTATTACTGAAATGTTTGTAAAGATATGTAATACTACATCCATTATGTACGTTAGCGAAGTATAAAATAATTTATTGCACGTTCCGTGCTGAAAACTCATGCGTTCGAGAAGTAAGCACAAAAAAACTTATAAAAAAAACAATAAATAAAATTCGTTGCCTTATTTTTGTGTGTCTGACATGGGATTAATAGAAAACAATATTTTTTTCTTATTACATTGAAGTGTGTACGTTCCTTTATAGTAATAAATAAACACGTAATCATAAAATGTAGACAAATATGAGAAATATACTTTTTAAACTTACTAAAGTAAATAACTAAAGCAGCGACATCTATTATCAAAGTGACATAATTTTATATAAAAATATCAAAAAAAAGAAATGAAATAAATTAGCAAATATTCACAAAGATTTAATTGTTTCATTTATAACTTGATTTTTTTTTTATTACTAATTAAATTTGAACTATTACTGAAATGTTTGTAAAGATATGTAATACTACATCCATTATGTATGTTAGCGACGTATAAAATAATTTATTGCACGTTCCGTGCTGAAAACTCAAGCGTTCGAGAAGTAAGGACGAGACTACACAAAAAACTGAAAAAACAATAAATAAAATTCGTTGACTTATTTTTGTGTGTCTGGCATGGGATTAATAGAAAACAATATCCTTTTTATTACATTGAAGTGTGTACGTTCCTTTATAGTAATAAATAAACACGTATACATAAAATGTAGACAAATATGAGAAATATACTTTTTAAACTTACTAAAGTAAATAACTAAAGCAGCGACATCTATTATCAAAGTGACATAATTTTTTATAAAAATATCAAAAAAGAAATGAAATAAATTAGCAAATATTCACAAAGATTTAATTGTTTCATTTACAACTTGATTTTTTTTATTACTAATTAAATTTGAACTATTACTGAAATGTTTGTAAAGATATGTAATACTACATCCATTATGTACGTTAGCGAAGTATAAAATAATTTATTGCACGTTCCGTGCTGAAAACTCATGCGTTCGAGAAGTAAGGACGAGACTGCACAAAAAAACTGAAAAAACAATAAATAAAATTCGTTGACTTATTTTTGTGTGTCTGACATGGGATTAATAGAAAACAATATCTTTTTTATTACATTGAAGTGTGTACGTTCCTTTATAGTAATAAATAAACACGTATACATAAAATGTAGACAAATATGAGAAATATACTTTTTAAACTTACTAAACTAAATAACTAAAGCAGCGACATCTATTATCAAAGTGACATAATTTTATATAAAAATATCAAAAAAGAAATGAAATAAATTAAAAAATATTTATAAAGATTGTTTCATTTATAACTTGAAATAAAAAACGTGTATTTTTTTTTATTACTAATTAAATTTGAACTATTACTGAAATGTTTGTTTAACGTACGAATCTGTACTTAAATCAATCACTTAAATTATATTTACGATCCTTAAAATGCAGTTAAATAAACCATATTTTTATGTAATTGTACTGAAAAGTAAAACACTTATTACAGTATAAAATCAAACAGTTTTGTGTACTTAAAAATCAGTTTTGTATAACTTTACAAAATATTTTCATTATACCAATTTTTGTTAGTACAACAACATGAATACTCCATGAGTGTTGTCTTTAGGTAACTGAAAAAAAACTATGAATAAACTCGAAGTTGGAACAGCATAGTCATCATGAGAAACAAGCATAGTTTGAAAGTAATTAAGCTTAGTGTAGTACTTGTCAAGTAGTTGTACGAGTAGAGATTTTATTGTTAAACTTGTGTTTCTTTCTTTCAGATGAACCAGCAGTGCAAAGTGTGCGGCGAGCCAGCGGCCGGCTTCCACTTTGGTGCCTTTACATGCGAAGGATGCAAGGTCAGTACAGAACCACCCACGTTCGTCCGCGGAGAAACAGACAAAAAATAAAAACATAGAACTTAGAAGAAGGAAGAGAAGTCTCATCCTCTCTTCCTTCTTCTCCACCTTCGCATTCACCCAAAAAAAAAAATAAAACCCCTCTTGTTTCGTCTTATTGTTATTATGCTTCGACCAATTGCATCCATCGGGTTTTCGCGAAAGTCGCGGCGCGGCGCAGAGAGTTAACCTCTGAACTGATCCAATATACACCATGGGCATTATGTGTGTTTGATGAGGGAATATTTCTGATGTAATCACAGTACTTGGAGCCGAGAGGGACGCGATAAACCCACATAAGAAATGGTTTATTGTTAGCAAATGAACGTCATCTCGGCTCATCTCTCCTCCGCACAACACACACACACAAATTACGGTCCGTTTACTTTACTATACTATACATTTACAAAGCAGTATTCCAAGTTCCTTAGCAAGATGATGATGATCCGTATCGCTTATGAACAACATTGCATCATGCAAGATGATGATGATGATGAAGAAGAAAGAAAAAGATAAAAATTATTAAAGATTCACTGACGAAATGAAGTCGTTTGCATCGCGAGGAGCGAACGTAATTAAGCGCCTAAAACACCTCCGCCATTCCGTGCGTACAGGTGAAGAGGAGACGAAGACGAATCTCCGTTCTAAATTCGTAGCCGACACCTAGCAATTATTAAATTATTACATCCATATCTCTCCCCTGTAATTATTTCCACTTAAACGTTTCAATTACACTCCCGCGCCTCTACGATCTCATAATCTCTCCGCAGACGTTAATCTCCGCACTCTCATATACTCACATACGATGGATCAAATACCAACAATTCGTACAAGAGTTCATAGCAGACTCTACTAATTTCTATAGTTCATAAGTTTTCAATTATCGTTTGAAAATCAGTACAATTTTAAGCAAATTACACTTATTTATTTCAAATTTCTTTTTAGAAACATATATTTATCAAATATTAGTAATTCAAACGAGATTTAAAATCATAACAAAACTTTGAAATCAAATGATTTAGAAAAATTAGTTACATCTGAAAATGAATACATTTTTTAATTAATTGTAATTGTTTATTTCTATTAGTAAATATCATGAATTTATTTCCAATAATTTTATTATATAATACATTAATTAATATAAATAATCAATGGTTTTAGCTAAAATTTACTAAAGATTTGTTTATCAATTTTATTAATAAAATAGTAAAATTTGATTGAAATATATATGATTTAGGAATAAAGATATTGAAGTAAGTGATGTTACAAGATTGTAATCGTAACATAATTCATCTATTCTAATATATGGAGTTAAGAAAGTTAACATGTATTACTTACTTGTAGAAAGCTAAACATTAAGTCACTTAGTAAACAATATCAATAATTTCAGTTGTCATCTTTTTGAATGTGTAGTCAGCACTTATGTAATAAAAATGGATCGAGTCTGAATTGATATTTTGGATATTTTGGTAATCTGCTGTGTATTAACACAAATAAACTAAAGAGAAAAAAAACTGGCAAGTATATAAGAAGATCGTGTGTGGGAAACGTTCGCTGCTGGCAATTTCGCGTTTTCCCCGCGATCTAATCTTTGCGGTCTTTGCAAAAAAAAGATGTGAGGCCGAAGCTATGTTCGAGCGGAAAGGAGACGATCATTATTATAAATATCGGCCCCGTAATTCGCTTTTAGTGTCTTAAGTCGTGCGTATGCGGGCAATTTAGAAAATCGCGTGGGCGCACAGAAAGCAGCCCCCTTTTTCTTTAAACCACCGAGCAAAAGGCATCATCTTCAAAAAAAGCAATAAATAGAGATGAGAAGAAACTGGAATTGCAGATGAACACATGCTGGTATAGAATATTCGCGGAGAGAAAGTGAATCGGAATCGGAATCCAGAGCAGAGCAGAGCAGATGATCATCGCCGCCGTCCCAAGGCGATTCCCCATCGATTTGCTAGCAAATAAAAATAAATAAAAATTACGCAATTTAATTAAACCAGACGGTTTTATGCGTTTCGATAATTTGATAAAAGCGCGAGTAAATTACGCGAAGCGATGTATAAATAAATTTATATATATATATGAAACGCGTTTATTTGCTCCTCTCGTTATCCTTTTTTTTTGGGTTCGCTTAACGCTTAATAAGCCCACGAATTATGGTTTAATAAATAAACCAAAACCCCGCGGCGTTTTATTAATTTTTTTCTTCTTCTCCAGTTGCGAATCGTTGTTTATAGCTTTCCTCGGTTTTTGCGTACGAGGGATGATGTAGATGTTTACGTTCGGATAAGTTTAAGATGGAAATGATGGTACGGTTCCCAATGGAGGAAATGGAAATGGATGAAGGTTCTCTCTTTCTCTCTTGGTGTGTGGCGGTTTTCTGAGCGAGTGGAACTGTTTGTGTTACCTAATTTGAACTGGTAGTGTCGCCGCGGATGAAATTTATAGCGACTGCAAATTGTAACATATCGCTATATAAAGCTAACTAAAACAACTTGTAGAATTTAAAATCTGGTATACTATTCATCTTTTAATTGATGTATGTTGTGCGCGTTTCGCAAAACCTGATGCTCTGCGTGTGCATGCATGTGTGTGTAAGTGTCTATGTACACCATCGTCGGAGAGAATCTTCGCTCTCTTGCGACACCGCCATATACGTTTCAAACACAGTTGACACAAATAAAAACCGAACGATCGCATCCTCTTCACCTTTTTTTTCTTTCTGAAACCATGATTCGTCTTCTTTTTCTTCTTCTTCTGCTGCTGCTTACGCTTCGCATTTCTTCTCTCCCACCTTTTCAATCATATCCAGAGAAAATTGAATATTTTTTACCAATTTTATCCAACATAAATATGTTCATCAAATTATATTAACCTTTTTGAGACTGCTGGTACATACACACTATGACCAATTTTCAAAGTTTTTACTATTTGATAGCAAATTTACCAATAGAAAACTTTCATTGTATTTGCATTTTGTTACGAATTATTTAATTATTTTTATAAATTTTGTAGAAACACAAATAATTAATTTAACTAAAAAAAAATGAAAAACTATTGCATGTTAAAGTTAATTTGCTACTTGTTGATTCGCTTTGCGTGGGTTCGTTTCAATAATGATGACCCTCACTCAATTGGTTGTCGTCGTCGATTTGCAGAAGGACGTCTTCATCTTCAAGGCTCCAAGTTTCTGTTCTCTCACGAAATTATGGAGCAATGTTGAACTGTGGGTCGTTTGACGATCCAATTTGGTCCTCCTTTTTTTCAAATTATCTATAAAAAGATAAAATGAAAGCTTTTTTTCATTTGAAAATTTAATTATTTTATTATCAAATTTAAAATGAGAAAATGGAATAATTTAAAATGATATATATATATATTTTTATCCATGAACTGTGACTTAAATGAACAAAGAAATTTTAATTTATAGATTTTCATATGTAAAAGTTGTGAACCTAAATTATATTATTATGATAATCATAACAATTGGCTCTAATTTGAGTTGAAAGTTGAAAAAAATGAAAGATTGAAAAAACATTAATTTAATTGTTTGAAACATGAAATAATTAATGATTCAATGATCAACATTTATTTAATTTTCAAAGTGAATTCAAAATAACAAAGAAAACTTGAAAATAGAAAAAAATACAAATATATACTGTTTCAGAATAAAATTTTACTTATTTGTGAAATTTTATACAATTTTTTTTAACATTTATGAAAAATATACAAAGAAATTTTAATTTTTTAGATTTTCATATATAAAAATTGTGAACCTAAATTATATTATTATCACGATCTTGACTATTTAGCTGTAATTTGAGTTGAAAGTTGAAAAAATGAAAAAGCAGTGTTTTGAAACTGAATTTGTTGAAATCAAGTAAGATAATTTAGATTTAAATTTATATAATTTTAAATGAAAGTGTAATGTATTTTGATAGAGAAGTGTAATTAATTGCTTTAATGTTTGTATGTGTGGAAGTATTGTTAATGGGTAAAAAAAATTATGATTAATTTATGGGATAGAAAATAGGGATAAAACAATTTGAATCATTGGATCGGATTAGAAATCGAAACGTCGTAAAATGAATTAATTAGGTGTGTCGCTAACATTAATCGCCGAGTATAAATCCTTAATCGTCCTGTGATTAATGGAGCTTTTGCTCTCCCATTCCTCGTCGCATCCTCGTCTAACGCACACTAGACTAAAACGGAACACACGAACAATATTTCTTTTCTTGCTCAAAAGCCCTATGAGTGATTGAGTGCAGATGGTGGAGATTAGAAAGCGTATGTGCGTGGAAGCGCGATGGGCGCGGATGGAGCAGGACGGAGTTAATAGAGTTGTTAAGTCGTCGATCTATCTCTCTGGACTCGAGATAATAATTCATTGATCCATATTTAAGGCGGCAGGATCATCTATCAAAGCGGAGCGATGAAATGGATCAATATCGATATACCAAATGGTGTTGAATAAATGCAGGAATGAAGAGAGAAGATGAAGATGAAGATGCAGAGAGAGATGAAGGAGAGTCGTCTTTGCTACATAAGGGAGGATAATGTTGATGTGGGTCATGTCACGTATAGTGCAGTAGTTAGATGATGAGGGGAGTGCGCACACGTTGTCGTAGTTAAAACCCGATAAAATCCGCTATCCGCCCATCAAGTCAGCAGCATCAGAAGAAGACGTGGTAATTATTTCGTTTCGATATTGGCCACAATAAATCGAATGCACTAATAGGGATAAAATGCCTATCTATATCGCGGCAGCATACGCGAGGATGGCCGGAAAAAACGAGGAGAAGAAGAAATGCGAGAAGACGACGAGGATGAGGACAACGACGCAGCAAGTAAAGAGGGAAAAAGAGAGAAAGAGGAGCCGGAGGAGATGAACAGCAACAAGTCGAAGTTGAAGCCCGAAGTAAGAAGCAGCGAGGATGGAAATAAAAGAGCGATCGTTAAGAGAGTGTTTGTTACACTCCACTGTCAAACGACGTTATTGCTGCCGACGTTATTTCGTTTTTATGGTTACTAGTTAAGATATAAGGAAACAATTTTCGCTTAATGTCGCCAGTGCCATTAATTAAAACGTTCGTTACATATATCCAACTCGAGCTGTGCGCTCCAACAATCCGCACATCCTCTCGATACAAACACATACACACAATACAATTCCCAATGCTATTTATATATACATATACACACACACATGCACACACACTAAAACTACTGCTACCATTATATTATTCTAATAGCTACTACATTTCTCCTCATACATCCATAAAGAAAACATACTTCTCATATACACTGTAAACATTTTAAACTCTTCTCCCATATCCAATGACCTCTCCTACTTTCTACCGTAAAAATAACATCAATTTTATTACCTAAAATAAATAAACAATATCTTTATTAACTAACACATAAAGATTACATAAATATATATTGTTGTTCTACTGCAGCAAGAAAACACTACTATTAGTACTAAGACTATTAGTGCTAAGACAATTTCTAAAGAAGTTAACATTAAAAATATACATATTAACACTAAAACTGACGACACTTCATGTATACCTATTCCTATTCCAGTAAAATCACCGCTTCAAAAAAAAATACACAGTGAACAAAATATCTAGAAAAGTTTTATGTACATTTTATGCGTTTTCAGCGCTTTTTTTTTTACAAATTGCAGTATTTTATAGTAACGTTGTATACAGGAAATTAAATATTAAAATTTGTACAGGTAAATAATCAATGATTCAATGATCAACATTTATTAAATTTTCTAAGAGAATTCAAAATAATGAAGAAAACTTCAAAATAGAAAAAAAATACAAATATAATTTTATTTATTCTATGAAATTACAAAAATTGAGTAAATAAGGATATTTTTTTTTCTATTATTCAAGTGATTAAAACAAATGAATATAGTCTTTTAATCATTTTACTTTCCGTTTAAGTTGAATTTTTTTACTTATTAAATCTAGAAAAAAAAAGTATAAATTAAACTTTATTTTAGAAAAAATATCTAACTTTTGAAATATTGAATTTTTTTTGAAAATTTATTTTTGCATCAAAATTGACAATGAGAGTAAAATCTTTGAATAATTTAACAATATAATCATTTGTGAATTGAAAACTATTTTCTTATTGGAAATATTCGTTTCAGCAAGAAAGTTATGAGTAAAGTAATGAATGTTTGTTCTGGAGATTTTAACGACGTATAGACGACGAACCCGAAACGTAAAATATATTAATTACGTTTATTATATAAGGAAATTATACCTTTTAGACTGTATACTTTTAAATTATAAAATATTGTCGATATGACTTAATTACAACAAATAATTTATGCAATAAATTCTTGAAATGTTCTGTAAATAATCAATGATTCAATGATTGACATTTATTTAATTTTCTAAGAGAATTCAAAATAATGAAGAAAACTTCAAAATAGAAAAAAAAATACAAATATATTATACTGGTTCAGGATAAAATTTTACTTATTCTTTGAAATTACAAAAAATGAGTAAATAAGGATGTTTTTTTATATTATTCAAGTGATTAAAACAAATGAATATAGTCTTTTAATCATTTTACTTTCTGTTTAAGTTGATTTTTTTTACTTATTATATCTAGAAAAAACAATATAAATTAAACTTTATTTTAGAAAAAATATCTAAATTTTGAAATATTGAATTTTTTTTGAACATTTATTTTTGCATCAAAATTGACAATGACAGTAAAATCTTTGAATAATTTAACAATATAATCATTTGTGAATTGAAAACTATTTTCTTATTGGAAATATTCGTTTTAGCAAGAAAGTTATGAGTAAAGTAATGAATGTTTGTTTTGGAGATTTTAATGACTTATAGCCGACGAACCCGAAACGTAAAATATTTTAATTACATTTATTATATAAGAAAGTTATACCTTTTAGACTGTATACTTTTAAATTATAAAATATTGTCGATATGACTTAATTAAAACAAATAATTTATAGAATAAATTCTTGTAATGCTCTGTAAATAATCAATGATTCAATGATCAAAAATTATTTAATTTTCTAAGAGAATTCAAAATAATGAAGAAAACTTCAAAATTGAAAAATAAAATAACTTTAAATTTCACAGCAATCTTATATATAAGAGATTATGAAGAGAACACGAGTTATTTGTTTTTTTTCTTCAAGGAAGTGAAGAAAGTTGAATGATTGATCTTCAAACGACACCCGAACATTGTAAAAATTTGTATCCGATCAACTTAATTGATTCTTCGTGAATCCGCACCAAAATTTATCGATCCGATAACCACGTGTATTCATAAGATTTCAAAGTTCATAAATATTCAAACTAACAAAAAAAGAAACACTCACATTATTTCCATCGGCATACATTAGCGAAATAATATCAAAACGACCACACATATAGAATTTATGTTCACGCCGATCATAAATTACGATTATTTAAAATTCATTAGTGTTTTCGTGCCTTTTCTCCTGTCTTGATTTAATTTTCGCTGCGAATAAACGCCAGATCGTCACATAAATCTCAATATTTATGTGCGTTCGCTTTTATTTATCTCATCTCGTGTTCCAATAAAACGAAATCGATTAAAATACTTTTCGGCGTCGCCGATTTTTATTTATTATTTTTGATGGGTTTCTATAATGTTGGGGACACATCTCATCTCATATTTTTTTTTATTTGGCGAAATGTAATAATATCTTGATATTTGAATTCCGTTTGCATAAAAATGCAATAACATTTGAGCCGAATTGAGGTTCTTCGAGTTTAACGAACTCTGCGACAAAATTTGAAATAATTAAAACGAATAATGAAAAATTCCTTTTGTTTTTTTAATACACAAATTTATAATCAAAAAAAAGTATTCATTTGTTTTAATCACTTGAATAATAGAAAAAAATATCCTTAATTTTTGTAATTTCATAGAATAAGTAAAATTTTATCCTGAACCAGTATAATATATTTGTATTTT
>NW_017098042.1:0-1013 GCF_001412225.1 Nicrophorus vespilloides
AACATCTCATGATTCCAACTTGCAAATTGACATGGATGATTTGGATTTGGACGAAACTTTTATTTAGAAGATAACATGTATATAATTTGTATAAACTTGACTAGAAATATTTTAAATCTAATTAACTATAATAACAGAATTATTTACGAATTAATAGAGACTAAATAAATGTACATTTTACACAATATTTTATGTTTATTTATGATTTACATTAATGTAGATTTTACCTAATATTTAGTTTTAATTTTCAAGCATTTAATTATACCTTTTTTATATTTAAAAAACTCTGAAAGTTTTCAGAAATTTGAAATATTAGTGGAATTTCTGGAATCTGCAGATAAATCGTTTTCAGAGTTGGCTATGAAATAGTCTGAAAACTATTTATCTATAAGGAACAAATTGATGAACAGTATACGTTTCATAGATTACATTGATAACTCTTTGTACTACGACGATGATAAACTCTCATATAATTGGATATTGAAGAAAAAAGTGTACTATGAATATTTTTATATTCTTTCAATAATTATAGCTTCATATTTTTATGAATTACTCGAAAAGTTTGAACGATAGCATAAGTATCAAACATGCAAATTAAAGCTGTATATTTAAGGAATAAGACTTGTATGTTTTTGATAATTATAGTTATATTTGTTTGGCTGTAAGTAGCATTGAAAAAGGCAGTAACATTAAGTTAAGCTGTGTCTTCATTTTGATCAATTTCTCTAAAATTATAATAGATTTTGAATTTAGATGTTATATAAAATAAAAATGTGTACGATTATAACTTTAAATATTTAGCTGTAATCTGCACATTAGTGTCTTTTGTCAAACTGATTTAGCGGCGATTAACTATGAATGTTCCTGGAACAAACGTAGCGAAAACAAAATGATTTGCTAATGTTCGCAGTAATAATAATAATATATTTATTAACGCTGTGCAAATCATTTTTCATGTAACCGTTCGTGCCTCTTGTTTAACTGTACTCAAGTGCTTTTAGCAGCTGATCGAC
>NW_017098043.1:0-8940 GCF_001412225.1 Nicrophorus vespilloides
GGGAATCTAGCAAGTATTGATATATTACTGTGGTTTTAGCCATTTAGGTGTAATTCGTGTTCAAAATTTAAAAAATGCTCGAAAAAGCAGTGTTTTTACATTTCATTGATTTTCTCGAAAAATATAATAGATAGAATGAAACCAATAGATGCATATGAAAGCTGAATGTTTGGGGAATCTAGCAAGTATCGATATATTACTGTGGTTTTAGCCGTTTAGGTGTAATTCGTGTTCAAAGTTTAAAAAATGCTCGAAAAAGCAGTGTTTTCACATTTCGTCGATTTTCTCGAAAACTGGAATACATAGAATGAATCGAGAAGATGCATTTGAAAGCTACATGTTTGGGGAATATATCAAGTATTCATATATTACTGTGGTTGTATCCGTTTGGCTGTAATTCGCGTTCAAATTTAAAAAAATGCTCAAAAAAGCAGTGTTTTTACATTTCGTTGATTTTCTCGAAAACTGTAATACATAGAATAAATCGAAAAGATGCATTTGAAAGCTAAATGTTTCGGGAATGTAGCAAGTATTCATATATTACTGTGGTTTTATCCGTTTGGCTGTAATTCGCGTTCAAATATAACCGAATTTTAGCCAAACCGTTGAAAACACGTTACATTCCCCATATATCCAACTTTCATATGCATCTTTCGAAACTATTCTATCTATTTTACTTTCTGAGAAAATTACTAAAATGTGAGTAGACTACTTCTTTGAGTGTTCATTTTTCATTACTTACTTCATATTTTTGTCTATTTTTGTAACTAAAATAGAAAACATGTAATACTTTAAATTTAATTTTTCACATTTATTGTTACATATTACTCTTTCAATTGAAATCCGCGAACTTTCTCGCTCCGCAACCAAAAGAATTCAAACGTTTGCGAAGAGTTTCGAATCGTTGCGGAGCGAATTATTTCCTGCATTCCTGCGAGGGGGAGAAAAAGGGAAAGAATAATTTAATTAGGAAACGCGAACGAGTTGGAAAACGAGCAAAAAAAAAGAAAGAGAGAGAATTGTGGAGATTCGGTTTTTCCGGTCGGTCTGAAACAAAGGTGGAGGATTTGAACGGCAAATATACCTTGCACACATAAGTACACACACACACAGTGTGTTCCGTGGATGTGTGTTCAATTGCTCGTGGAAAACCCGAAGAATTAAATTTGTGTGAGTGTGCATAAGTATGTATATGCACACACACTTAAATGTATGTGAAGGTTTAGTGTGTATTTGAGCGTGTGTGTGTGTGTGTGTATTTTTCGTTCTGGAGCCTAGCGAAGCCTGAAATATGTAATTACATGCACGCCAACTCCCGTTGAAATTATTATTCCGTATAATCGAGCAGAGAGAGAAAGAGAGACCCTGTTATATATTTCTCTCACTCTCTCTTTACAACCTACACATTTATACCAATAAATTCGGGTTTACGTTGAATGGAATAAAATACAGTACAGTACGTACAAAGTACGCAACAAACGAAATAAATAAATCCGACTGAATGAACTGTTTCATTGTCCTCGACGCTGTAATTATTATTTTATTTTCACCTTTGCTTTTCCATATTTCCAGCTTTTCGTAAATACATTTAACAATTTTTTATTTACATATATATATATAAAAATTAAAGCAATTTGAAAAATGAAAATTAATGTAAATTTTCAATTTAATTATTTTATGTTTTTAGTTTTTCATTTGCTTATATTTATTTCGAACGAAAGAAAATACATAATTTATTTGCAATATAAATTTATTTCGTAAGTGGAATTTTTTGAATTTTTTTCAAAATTCCGCCTTAAAATTATTGAAATTGATGTGGTTTTCAATTAATTAAATTACTTTGTCCTATAAATAGGATTTCGTTTTACAATCGTAAAATGTAAATTTTGTCTTGCGTACATTTGTTTAAATATGTGGTCTATGTGATTCTTATAAGACTATATTCATCTTATCAAGATTCTTATAGGACTATGTTATTATGATTTGTTCAGTTATATAAGTTATATAAGACTATGTTCATAAGATTTGTTCAGCTTTTTAAGATTCTTATAAGACTATGTTCATCTTATTTGTTCATCTTATTAAGATTCCTATAGGACTATGTTATTATGATTTGTTCAGTTATATAAGTTATATAAGACTATGTTCATCTTATCAAGATTCTTATTGGACAATGTTCAACTTATTTGTTCATCTTATTAAGATTCTTATAGGACTATGTTCATCTTTTTAAGATTCTTATAGGACTATGTTCATCTTTTTAAGATTCTTATAGGACTATGTTCATCTTATTAAGATTCTTATAGGACTATGTTCATCTTATTAAGATTCCCATAGGACTATGTTATTATGATTTGTTCAGTTATATAAGTTATATAAGACTATGTTCAGCTTATTGAGATCCTTATAAGACTATGTTCATCTTATTAAGGTTTTTACTTAATTATTAAGTATTTGAAAGTTTTACTGAGACTAATTCTAAATACTTATTCTACTTACAAAGTTAATTCCTATTAATACGGAGTGGGAGTTGTGATTGCGAGTAGAGTTTGTATATATTAAGCGTTCTCACGGGAATCGACCTTGGTGGTTTTGTTTATTATACGATTACGATTGTACGTGTATTGATCATTATATATTTATAATAAGTACTTGAATTCGGTATAAAGGTATAGGAGTATCGATGGGAATGTTTACGCTTGCTCCCCTTTATTTATATTAAAGTCTATCGAACCGGGATCATGGTGTTGGTTCTATTATGCTGATGTATATGTTTATATAATAATGCGACTGAGAGACTCTAGTTCGTTAATATACTATATTAATAATGACAATTATAATAATACAGTACAATAGTATTTGACGATGAAAAGCGTTGAAAAAATGCGTATTTTTGTATATTTATTTGTTTGTTTGTTTTTTTGTTTGTCTACGTGTATAATTTTGTACTGTATAATATAATCCGCCCGCAACAACATCGGGTGGGTTATTTATTGTTAGCATGTTATCTGTATACAGACGCACATGTTTGTGCGCGCTCCTGTATTAGAATATCAGCGAGAGCGAGTTATGACATGAGAACGATGAGGTTTTGGGCGATGGTTGCCGCTGCGCCGAAGGGTTTCGTCCGGAGACGGCAGCATCTGTTTGCAGACTGAATTAGCAAGTCTAATGACGATTGTAATATATTAAATTCGAACGAACAAAACACCGACGAGATGATATTCAGACTCTGCTTGCCTTCTCATCTCTCTCTCTCTCTCTAACTCTCTGCATAATCCCCATATCCTTTGTCTCTCTCTCTCTCTTTCTCTTTGTGTCTGGATGGCTTCTCTAGGAAGTTAAGAAAGTCGGAACCGGGCGTCGGCAATTATTAAATTAACAACTCCCTCTCTGCATCCGAATCCCGAAATCTCATCCAAATCAATTACACAGCCGCAATCATTAAGCTAACCGATAACTCAAACAGAGATCCCTTTCAACCGCGATCCTCGTTCCTCTCGGAGTCTTATTACTATTATTATTCACCATCGTTTATTATTATATTTCGTTTGTACAAAAGAAATGTAATCAACGGCGCGAGTCGGAAGACGCAACAACCCTCGGCCTTTGTTAATTCGCGGCACAATCTAATCTCTCTCTTGGACCGCTTAAAACTAATGATTACGATAATAACAATAATGTGGATGCGCCGGGTGTGTCCATTATCTTTTCTAATTTAAGATCCACGTCGCTGCACGTAATTAGATACATCTCGTCGTTCCTTTTGTTTTTCTGTTTTATTCTTTGCACTTTCTCTTTTATATAAAACCCAATTCCTTTTATAATTTCACACTACATTTAAAAAAATAATATTTGAAGTGTTAGTGTTTAATATAATTATTATTAAATTGCTATTGGTTTTGTTTAAGTTGAGAAAATAATCAATCTTTAAACACCTGCAAAACATATGTGAAACACAACGAAACACCTAAATGGTATATAAAATTTGATTATTTAACATTTGACGATGAAAAAATGATTTTTTTTATGATATTGAAAAATCATATTTATTGATAATCGAAAATGAACATATATAGAAAAAATATAATAGTCTACATTAAAATTTACGAAAAAAATGATATTTTAAAAACTACAATTTAGAAGAATTTGTATAAGAAAATACATTTTTAATAGTTTGCATATATGTTGATAAAATATAAATGTGTAATTTTCAAAAAAACTTTCAGTTTTATATAGAATTATTTGTAAGTATTTCAGGTTTTTCTCTGAAAATGGAAGCGTTTCTATGATAATCAATAGTTGTATTTGAAAATTTAATTATTTCTTGTAATTTATTGGTTAAAAAAAACAACTAAAAATAAGTTTTTTCTTATGATATAACAGATTTTCAAAGTGCATTAATTAAATTAGATAAATAAATTTGCAATTTACGTACGATTTTATAAATAATTTCAAAATAATTGTATCTGACAAAGTAATTAATTTTCAAAGTTAACTAAAGTAATTTTGAATAAAAAAAATGATAACTTTTACTATTTTCAATTGAAATACTTCAAAAATATAAATGTGTAATTTTCAAATAACTTTCAGTTTAATATAGAATTATTTGTAACTATTTAAGGTTTTTCTTTGAAAATGGAAGTGTTTCTATGATAATCAATAGTTGCCTTTGAAAATTTAACTGTTTCTTGTAATTTATTTTTCTTAATAGTTTGCGTATATGTTGATAAAATATAAATGTGTAATTTTCAAATAACTTTCAGTTTTATATAGAATTATTTGTAAGTATTTAAGGTTTTTCTTTGAAAATGGAAGCGTTTCTATGATAATCAATTGTTGCATTTGAAAATTTAACTGTTTCTTGTAATTTATTGATTAAAAAACAACTAAAAAGAAGTTTTTTCTTATGATATAATAGATTTGCAATTTACGTACGATTTTATAAATAATTTCAAAATAATCGTATCTGACAAAGTAATAAATTTTCAAAGTTAACTAAAGTAATTTTGAACAAAAAAATGATAACTTCTGCTATTTTCAATTGAAATACTTTTTTTCGAATTTTATAAGTTGAAATTGTTTGTGAACTATTTACGATGAATGTGTTCGGGAGAGCTTTAACGATTTTCAATTCAAAATTGCTGGTAGTATTTCGGGTGGGCGATATCATCGATGTGTGAGAGTTATAGTGCGAGGGAACAAAACAAGTAAACTGAATTAAAATTGCAGATAGCGTTCTCGTTTTGCTTTACGACTTTTATAATCGTCGTTATAAATTGTTTTATTGCAGCCGAAGCGAAGGGTTTTCAAAAGTGGGGTGGATGGTGGGTAGGGTTTTTGTAACAACGAGGCGCATTCGAAATTTGTCGGCAATTTGGGCTCGCTGAATTAATGAATCAGATTGATTCGAGTTTTGCGGCTTGTTGAAATAGTAAAACGGTGATGTATGGTTTCGCATCGTAAAACGGAGAGCGCGGCCCGAACTTCGGTTGCATTATGGATGCACGGTTAAAATTTTAATAAGTGGGTCATGGAATAGGGGTTTCTGCTATTTCGAGACCTTCTTTTATTACACTTTTGTTTGTCCTTCCGTCTGATGCTTGTCATTCGCGTGCTTCCATCCATCCCCCAGTTCTCACTCCTTCAGTTTTGCGGTTTAATAAAGGAAATTGGTGAGCGTAAGAACCGCCGCGTCCGTATTATTGACAAATGGTCGGGGGAGGGTGGTGGCCGCAGCTTCCTTCCTTCCGGTCCGGTCAATCAATGTCCGTTTCCGATTGGCACTGGATCCGAAATATCGGTGGGTTCTCTCTCCGAAATATCCCCGCATCTCTCTCTCGCGATTATTAATTATGTCCGGCCCTAATTCACCCAATCAAGCGTCGACACCCCTGCTGCAACGACGACTGCGATCAAATCCGATCATTCGAAAATCCGTGATTTGCAAATAACGCAAAAAAATCCATCCCCAACGTTTCTTTTTTTATATATATATAGGTTTTTTTTATGCCTCTTTTCATCCTCCACCTTACCCCGCGGTTAAATCATTGAGCAATTCGCAAGTCCAGTGGGCCTCAAAAGGATTCCTCTAGAATTACACAGACACAATCTATTCTTTACAAAGGGCCCGGCGCGTACCCGATAAATCCCTTAAACATACCATAAATCTTCTTTACTCGAAGAGAGTGAGCGGACCTTCCACCCCCACCTATATCCACACACACACACAAGCAAATCCCTACACACACATTCTAATACAGAAGCAGACAAATACGAAGCATCTCTTGCCGTGATTTTATCGAATAACAAAGCAGAAATTTATTTATTATGCCCGGCGTAAATCAATTAGGGCGCAGGCTAAACGAATTTATCGATTATGCGTGTCCCTCGCCCCCTCCTCCTACGTCGTCCTTTTGCGAAACGTTCGCCCTGCGGCCAAAAATCAAGCCCTCTCGCTTATAATATTAATAACATTTTCCATTATGGCAATACGCGTTCCCGTTCGCCCGACGGCGACGGAACCTTTAATACCTCCGTGCGCGCATTCGAACGCGTACATTGTTTATCCAAACAATGTTAATAACATTATCATCATTATTGACTGTATTAACTGTATTAATTTAGAACTTCCGATAAAAAACAAGAATATGTATAAAAAAAGCATTTAGTGATCTTCATAACAGTTGATTAGTTAAGTAAAAACTCTGATGAGGTACAATAATAACCGAATGCTTATTTTAAAGCTTATAGTTCTATCTTTAATTTGAGTATTGAATATTAATTATACTGTATTTAGTAATCGAGTAATATAAGAAAATGTAAAGATGTTCCTTTTCTTCAACCGAATATTTCAAGTATTTCTACAGTTATTTTATTCTCTACAGTTTTAACTATAATTTTAATATTCAATATTGATTATGTTGCATTTAGTAATCGGGTAATAGAGAAAAATGTAAAGACGTCAGATACTTAATATTTGATATGTTCAAGTTTGAAAGTTTTTTAAAAGAGGTACAACTCCTTAAATATACTCATTATATTCTATATTATTTTAACTCTAATTCGAGTGTTTAATACTAATTGTGCTGTATTTATTAAACGAGAAGTAGAGGAAAATGTAAAGCTTCTTCAACTGACTATTTCATAAGTTCAAACATTCCGAGCTTTTTAGAAGTTTTAACTTTATTTAATATTAATTGTGCCGGATTTAATAAATGAGTTATAACAGTAAATGTAAATACACTGTATTTCTGTAAATTTCTATTTCGTAAGTACAATTTTCAGAGTTTATTATTTCAGAAATACATAAGAAGTGTAACTATTTCTATATGCTCATTTTAAACTGTATAATATAATATCTTCATAATAGTCGATTAGTTAGGTTTGTAAGTTTATCACAAAAAAAAACTCTGAAGAGGTACAATAATAACCGCATGCCTATTTTAAAGCTTATAGTTCTATCTTTAATTTGATTATTCAATAATTATACTGTATTTAGTAATTGAGTAATATAAGAAAATCTAAAGATGTTGCTTTTTTTTCAACCGAATATTTCGTAAGTTCAAATTTCAGCAGACGAGAGGTTCAACTATTTTTACATAGTCGTTTTAACTTTAATTTTAATATTCAATATTGATTATGTTGCATTTAGTAATCGGGTAATAGAGAAAAGTCTAAAGACACAACTTAATATTTTATATGTTCAAGTTTGAAAGCTTTTTAAAAGAGATACAAATCATTAATTATACTCATTATAATCTATGTGATTTTAACTTTAATTCTAGTGTTTAATATTAATTGTGCTGTATTTATTAATCGAGTAATAACAGAAAATGTAAATACACTGCATTTCTGAAAATTTCTATTTCGTAAGTACAATTTTCAGAGTTTATTATTTCAGAAATACATGAGAAGTGCAATTATTTCTATACACTCATTTTAATCTGTATAGTTTCAACTTTAATTTAAATGTTTAATATTGAATTTGTTGTATTTAGTAATCGAGAAAATTAGTGATCTTCATAATAGTTGATTAGTTAAGTTTGTAAGTTTATTACAAAAAAAAACTCTGAAAAAGTACAATAATAACCGTATGCTTATTTTAAAGCTTATAGTTCTATCTTTAATTTGAGTATTCAATATTAATTATACTGTATTTAGTAATCGAGTAATATAAGAAAATCTAAAGATGTTGCTTTTCTTCAACCGAATATTTCGTAAGTTCAAATTTCAGTAGACGAGAGATTCAACTATTTCTACATAGTCGTTTTATTCTCTATAGTTTTAACTTTAATTTTAATATTCAATATTGATTATGTTGCATTTAGTAATCGGGTAATATAGAAAAATGTAAAGACACAACTTAATAGAAAAGTAGAGGAAAATGTAAACATTCTTCAACTGAATATTTCATAAGTTCAAAGTTTCCGACCTTTTTACAAGAAGTACGCAATAGGTGCAGCAACTATTTATATACACTAATTTTAATTCCTGTAGTTTTAACTTAATTTAATGTTAATTGTGCCGGATTTAATAATCGAGTTATAACAGTAAATATAAATACACTGTATTTCTGTAAATTTCTATTTTGTAAGTACAATTTTCAGAGTTTATTATATCAGAAATACATGAGAAGTGCAATTATTTTTATACGCTCATTTTAATCTGTATAGTTTCAACTTTAATTTAAATGTTTAATATTGGATTTATTGTATTTAGTAATCGAGAAAATTTCATCTCTAATATCACCAATACTTATTCCATATATAAATTATATTTGTTATTACTGCTTACATAATTGTACAATGCGGACAAACAAACAAAAAAAAACATATATATTTGTATAATACATTTTCAAATGTTTAATTACAAACCAATGAAAACAATGATTGTAATTACATTTATTAAATACGCTAAAGTGGAATAATTGTAATTAGT
>NW_017098043.1:8946-19664 GCF_001412225.1 Nicrophorus vespilloides
ACGTACAAGGATTATTACAATATTTCCATTCTTTATTTACAAATTTGTAATTGTCTATTTGCATTTTATGCTTGTGTAATTAAAATTGTACTGAACTGTGTATAGTAGAGTGAATGAAGCATGGATGCACTTTGCAATCGATAACAGCTTGATTTTCGTTACTGCCTGTCTAGTAGTATGTGTGTATATTTCTATTTTTTCTTCTTTTGTTCGGTCATTCTTCCATCGATATCCTCTCTTGCACCACTCTCGAATCCTCGCGTTCTATTTTCCTTTCAGGTAATTAGTTTCAGACGTGGAAGTGGTCCGTTCAACGTCGGCCACGTGATTGATACCCATTGAACATGTCTTCTTTTAATCCTGACTTCTCCTCCTCCTCCTCTTCATCTACCACCGCCTCTACCATCTACCAACGCCTCCTCCACATTCAACTCACGGTTTACAAATTACATTTCGAGCTGAGGAATCCGAAGAATGTTCGCATCAAAGACCTGCTTAATAATTCCCCGCCCGGAAGTGTCAATAAGTTAAGGAAACATGTGCCGTCGTTCCATCCACCACCCTTGATGAAATATGTGTGTGTGTGTTTGAGAAGAAGCTTCGTCTTTTGAATTTTTAAGAGAGCAATCAGTCTTGCTTTAGCTCAAGCCAAAGCGAATTTTCTTTCGCCAGTTTTTGTTTTTTTTTTGTTCTGTTTTCATAACATTTTTCTTCACTCGTTCGGTCTGCAAAACGCTTCGGTCTAGACCAGAGAAGACGTTTTTATTAAACTCTTCTGAATGCGATTTCTGTTTTTTTTATTTCAAGAAACGATTTATAATCGTCGTAGTAGACTGTTATTACTTTAACCAAATAATCACAAAGGAATGCTGCTTTTTTTTAGTTACAACTCAATTTCTGCGATTCTTTTTTTTAACTTTTCTTATGTATTTTACAAAAAAAAATTGCTATTTAAATTTAGATATAATTAATCAACAATACTTATTAACCCTTTTCAGCCCAGTGATTCCAATTGGAATAATTGATTTTTAAATGCAATTTTGTGTTTCGATTTTTAACATTAGGTAATATTGAATAATGAAAAGAAAATCAGGTTCGATGTTTTTTTATGATTAAGTAAGTGCTTTTAAAAAGATTTTAATAAATCAAGAAAAAAAAATTGAAAATAAATGTGGGCTGGAAAGGGTTAAGAATGTATCACAAGTACACAAATTGTAATTTGTCTTGATAATTTTAGTAATTGTTAACTTTGTAAGTGATTTATTTTATAATATTTTAACTGAAGACTGAAAAAAGCACATGGTTACAATATATTAGTGGGAAATTCATACAATTTTTATTTTAATAAATTGCATAAAATTCATTATCCACAAATAAATTGGTGTTTTCAATGATTCAATAGTTAAAAATTTGGATGTAATTTCATTAAAAAAAAACAATTTCCATGAAGTTTCTTAAGAATTTACTATTATAAAAGTAGAAAAAAATGATTATTAGATGATTATAAACGTTTTTAGTATCTTTCAAAGATTATTGATGAATTTTGTAAGCAAAATAGTTAAATACATGTACCAATAGAAGCAAATCTATATAATTTTAATTATTATTTATCTTATTTCAATATAAATTATGCTATGGAAATAATTTTATGGAATAGAAAGCAACTAATGCACATTGAACCTAGATGCATTTTTAACAGTAGGTAATATTGAATAATGAAAAAATACAGGTACGATGTTTTTTTTTATGATTAAGTAAGTGCTTTTATAAAGATTTGAATAAATCAAGAAAAAAAAATTGAAAATATATTTGGGCTGGAAAGGGTTAAGAATTTATCACAAATTGTAATTTGTCTTGATGATTTTAGTAATTGTTAACTTTTGTAAATGATTTACTTTATAATATTTTAACTGAAGACAAAAAAAAAGCATATGGTTACAATGTATTTTAGTGGGAAATTCATACAATTTTTATTTTAATAAATTACTTAAAATTCATTATCCTCAAATAAATTGGTGATTTAATGATTATGTTAAATGATTTCAATGTTAAATTAACATCGTAATTGATACAATTGTTTAAAATGTAGATGTAATTTCATTAAAAAATACAATTTTCATAAAGTTTCTTAAGAATTTACTATTATAAAAGTAGAAAAAAGTGATTATTAGATGATTTAGAAAATTATAAACGTTTTTACTATCTTTAGTTAAGTTAAAAACTGGTCTACATCGCAAGCCCGACAACCGAAATCCCGATTGTATCCAAAAATTTTACAATAACATTTTTAAATTATTTCAGAGCGTAGTCACCTTGTGCTACACTTTTATTATTAATAACAATAAATTATTATTAATTTATTTGATTTTGTTGAATTATTCATAATAAACCTTAACATTATGAAATAATCTCAAATACAATTAGATTATTAATTGTTATTATTTATTATTAATAACAATTTAAAAGTCACTACGTTCCGGAATAATTTAGAAATATTATTGTAGAAATTTTCGATATAGTCGGGATTTTGATACAGTCGGGATTATGGTTGTCGAGATTTCGATATAGTCGGGATTTTGATAGAGTCGGGATTCTGATATAGTCGGGATTTCGAACGTCGTGGTTGCAATTGGCTCCAGTTAAAAAACATGTACCAATGGCAATTACTTCTACATAATTTCAATTATTATTATCTTATTTAAACACTAATTATACTATAAAAATGTTCTATGTAATAATTAAACAGCAATCTATGATTTTTTTTAATGTGGTTCTTGTAAACTGTCTACAGAGGACTCTTTACTATCTAAACAGGAATCTGTATCGGGGGAAAACTAATAAATAAATACATATAACAACTATGTACTATATTATATAATACGCAGTTTAAATATTGTTAAATTTGGTGTTTGATTGTAATATTTTGATTGTCTGCGCCATCTAGCGGAGCGTCGATGAATTCATCCGGATGTCATGCAGAGTCTTCTAACCTAAATTTTAATCTATTAACGCTAATTAGATGAATCTAGGTATAATCCACATGCAACAAATGGAAATCCTGAGAACAATATGCTTCATCCTGTATAGATCCATGTGCATAGAGTGTCAATCTGACGTCTCCTGACGTACACACATAGCAACCATTACGTCAGAATTATAAGAGTGTGTGTGTATCTGTAATATTTAGTAACAAAAATACAAGAGGTGAAAAGATGGTGGCCGTTGTTTTCTTATTCCGCCAAAAGTAAAAACATTGAACTCGTTGTTTCCAATTGAATCGGCGCTATCAGTTTTCCGAGTGTTTACAAAGGACGTAAATGTAAGTGACGTCACCGATTAGCAATTTCCAGTTTTTTTTCTTCTTCCTCTCTTTTGGTATGTGTGTGCGGGAATCGTGTGCTGATGTATATATATATATACTTATATACAAACACGAACGTAATGATGTGTGTATGCTCGGTTTTCAAGGTTACGAATCTAAAGTAGTGGCCCCCCCGTTTTTATTGATTGCTATTTAAACATTTAAAACAAAAAAAAAAACCGAACGGCAACAGAAGAGGAAGATTGGAAGAATTCCGCGCGGTTTCTTCCTCTCCACCGCATCTGTACCGACGGTAGCGGGGACTCGCATTACGTAATCGCATTTGTTTGGTGTTGCTGTCTTGTTTTTGCAGTTGTTTTCCCCCCTGTGGTCATGTCGATGCAACAGTACTGTCTCAGATGGAACAATCACCAGCCGAACTTCATTTCAGTGTTCTCCAGCCTCCTCAACAATGAGTCTCTTGTTGATGTCACACTGTCTGCGGAGGGAAGACACCTGCAAGCACACAAGTTGGTTCTTTCGGCTTGCAGCTCTTACTTCCAAGTGAGTTTTAAGAAAAACAAACACATTTGTGATTTTGCTCATTGTTTTGTTATTATCCTTTTCATAGTCACTGTTTACAATCAACCCATGTCAGCACCCTATTGTCATACTTAAGGATGTCAAGTTCATGGACTTGAAGGTGATCATCGATTTCATGTATTACGGGGAAGTGAATGTGTCTCAGGATCAGCTGCCGCACATTTTGAAAACAGCTGAAATGTTGAAAATTAAAGGTAACTATTTGAAAATTCAATGCTGTTGATGTATTCATGCTTGTTTCTTTTAGGGCTTGCTGAAATCCCAGTAGAACCTTCGGTGAAAAGCCAGAACAATTTATCAGAGAAAGCAGAGCTCCTCACACCCAACGATCCAAACTGGAACAGTACAGATAATCAACATAGGCAATCTCTATCACCATCACCGTGTCCCTTATCACCAGGAAGTAAAAGGTAATTAATTAAGTTGATTTAATACTATTACTTTTATTAATTGATAGTTATATAACTACTATTAATATACTAAATAAGTGGTAATAATATAATAAATTCTAATATAAATAATTAATAAACTGGCCAAAGGGTGTGTAAACTATATTTCAAGATTTTGCATTATTATTTTATTAAATATAAGCTTTTTGATGTGTAGGAAACGTTTGAGGAAGTCTTCGACGGGTTCGGGGTCCGGGTCGACGGATCGGACGACGGTTGTCGAAGAGCACGGACCTAACGAGGTAACCTTGACATCACCACTGGGGACGGCAGTTATAAAACCGGACCCAGGCGGTTTCTCCACGGATATGAACAACGCAGGCGGCACCCCACAACGAAAATCGCAACAGCACGGATCCGACTCGGACATGCACCGTGGTAGTTCGCATGAGAGCATGGACAGCGAATCATCCCCCCATCAGATCACCCTGGTAAGACATCCCTATAATGTAAACCAAATCGTGCGATGTATTTACTCTTTGTTTGTCGTTTCCATCCTCCTGATTTCCCAGCAAATCCCGCAGCAGGAAATGCCAGTCCAGCATGCAGTGGATCCGCCCACCGCCATCGAAATGCCCGGCCCATCATCGACGACCACCCAGACTGTCACCGGTAAGTCAGAAACGATACATTTTCACATCTCATCCACACCTGAGAATGCAACTGGTTTATTTTCAGTTTACAATCAAATAAAATTGTTTCCATCAATATTTTTTATTTAGATTTAGAACAATTATGATATATGATTTTTAAAAATTTCACTTTCGTTAATAAACCTTTTACATTCTCAAACGATGCTGTATGTTATTATTATTGTTACTATTAGTATTATTAATGTAAGAAGTTGAATTAGTCTTGGGGAGAGTGAGAAATTGTACCTCGTGGGGCTAAGGGTCAACAGCAAAAGTGAACAGGCAATTTATTACGAGTATTATTGCGGATACCTTAACATATAATAATAATTATTATTATTACCATTATGATTTGTCTGATTATTTATTGGTTGCGTTTATTTATTCCGAGATTGTTGTGACGAGTCGAAATGTTTTTTACTTTTAATTAATTTTTGTTCTTAATTATAATTTATTATTATTATTATTTTATTCTATTTTTTGATCCTGTATACATTTGTTATTATACAAAAAGAAATTTTATCTATATATATACTTCCATACACACACATTATTATCCCAACAGAGAGAACGATGAAATTCATCACTTATTATTATTATTCTTTCGATTGATTTAACAACCATCCCAAGTAATTCGTAACTGGCGGAATTATGGATTATTTTTAGTTTATTCTTCTCAAATTTGTTAGAATCAAAAGATACACTATATATATATACCTGGCTCCTGGTACAGGCTCGGCTCAATGGTAATTTTCACATCATATCACCAATCATTCATTGTTTTTATTTTCTTCATTTAAGTGTTTCTTCACAAAAAAAACAGTACTTTTCATTTAAAATAATTCAAGCTTATATTGATAAATTTAATCACGCAAATCATTGTTTTCACATAACTTCTTAACTAAAATATTAAAAAGTTTGATCCTGTCGAAATCTTTAAATTTAATAATGTATTGTCTTCAACTTACTTCTTTCAGACTTTAGATTTTAAAGCTCAAAATGAATTTTGTAACAATTGTAATAATGCCAATGATTGTTTTCACATTACTTCTTATGACTTTATTATTTATTAAATGGATCTTGTCGAATTCTTTCTCGGATAAATCTTCATTCTATTAGATCTTAATACTTTCATTTCTTAATTAAAATGTTGTATGCACTACAAGGCTTGCTTCTATGGTTTAGTTGAAAACTGTCTGATGAAAGTACATTTTATTGGTGGGATTGCTTTCAATACGCTATGTAGTCACACATGAAAAGCTTTATTTTCTTTTACTATACTTAACCTTCTGTATTCTTCTGAAATCCTCGATAATTGTCCTAAATCATCTAATTTTTTTTTGTTTACTTTTTCTTAATATATATTTCTTTTCAATTTTGAAAGCAAAAATGTTCATTGCGGAATCATCTTTATTTAGATTTTGAAATTTTTCGTTTGTGTTTTGTCTCATGTTCACGATTGCCGTTGAGCGTAGCCTTAACTGGAGAGGCGTAAAAGAGATTGAAAGAGAGAACGAGAGGGAGAGAGAGAGAGAGTACATAAATATATATAGATACAAGATTTTTGTTTTGCGTTTGATGGGGCCTATTTCTAACCTGTGGTATTGTATACCGATTTCAGGTTACCAATGGGGTATAGTCGACCACAGCTATCCACATTTCACCCAAGCCACCCTAACAATACCCCAAGAACTACAGTACACCAACAATCCCCCACCAATAACAACTCACAATTACCATCACACTAACATATGCACGAACGGTGCGACAGCCGCCGGCTCAGCCTCAGCTGCGACGGCCTCCACGAATCATCAGATGGAGGCGCGTCCGACGCCGCCGCATGCACCTCAACCGCCTCAGCAACAGGTGCCAGCCTCGCCGCCGCAGACGGTGCAGAAGCGCAAGAGGAGCGTCAACCCGCAAGCGGACGAGAACTTCGTGCGAGCCCTCGAGGCGGTCCGGTTCGGTGGAATCGGGTTCTGCAAGGCGGCTCGAATGTACGGCGTCAACAATCGTACCTTGTGGCTAGAGTACAAGAAGCGAGGATACCCGATCAGTAGACTCAGCATCAAGAACAGAAAGCCCGAGAACAATCAGCTGCAGAGTCAGGAGAACGAAAGCCCACCACCAACGGAGTCCTCGGAAGACTCGCAGCAACAACAGCAGCAGCAGCAACAACAGCAGCAGCAGCAACAACAACAGCATCAGCAACAACAACAACAACACGCAGTTAACAATCCGATAGCTATGATCAGCGGGGCTTTCATTGACGGGCGACCCGTGGAGATATCTCCGGTGATTCAGAGGCCGCGGTACTTTGATAACGGCCTTCTGCACACGACTCCCATCAACCTGCAAGGGCTTAACTTCGATCAGATGTAAAATCGGCAGTCACCTCGCGCGACGTACGCGAGGAACTCTTCGAACGGAAAAAGACTGAGAGAGAAACTTCGTTTTGGAAAGAAGGGGGGCGACTTGTACATAGAATAAACGAGAAAGAAGCAATTTCGTGCCATATATACATAACGTTGTATATAATATAAATACATGAATATATATAGATATATATTTTATTAATAAATTGATTCGATCGATGATCTCAGATATCAATAAAACAAACAAAATTATAAATATAATTTCCAATAGTTGGAAAGCGTTTGTAACGACGAGGACGGAATAATAATATAGGCATAAATTCAATATTTAGTTACGCTCCAAGCAATTAGTGCAATTATCATTACTATACATGATTATTATTATTATTATCAATCAATTAATCTATTTTTTTTTTGTTCGTTTAGTATTTATCGTATTTATAAATTGTCTGTTTTATTTTATTTTTTAATTTTTGTATATTGTTACCCGTTTTGCATATCATTTTTATTACCTAATTGTTTAATCCACACACACACATATATATATATATATATATTTTAACTATTAATCACTTGATGCGAAATCGGTTTTAATTTATTCGTGTGCTCATAATAATAATAAGTTACAGTTAATCTTCGGTTTAATTTCAGTCTTGCAATTAACAATAATGTTATTTATTTTATTTTAATTTATGTAATTATAGAAACTGGATCTTTTACTTTTGGCGAAATCGTTATTTATTTATTTGTTTGCTTTCACAACCGAAGATTTTGTGACTAATTTTATTTTTGTTGTTCGTTTCTATAGTTACTGTACTAACTAATCGCTACTATACTATAGTAGTTGGCAGCTCAAAGCAAATACTCTAGTAACGTGTTGTTAAGTTAAAGTTAACGTCTGATTAAGCCGAAGATCCTCCTGTACGTACATACATGTTTACTCCCCGACGTAATGTTATTACGATTATATATTATATAACATATGCCTTATTTGTTTCATTCTTTTCTTTTATATATTATATATAAATATATTGAAAAAAAAAAAAACTAAAAGCATTCGGAAATTCTGTTCACAACCACCAAACCTATAAAATACATCTGCAACGAAACGATTGCTTATTGATGATGATGATGCAGAGGGATTCTTTTTGGAATTAAATTCGTTCTGTTGTTTGTTTTAATTGTAGATAGGGTGATAATAACGACGCACGCGCAATTTTCGCAATCGCAGCAGCAGCAACACCATCCGCATCAACAACAACAAGTACACCATCATCAACATCAGAACAACCAGCAGACGATGATCGTGGGTCCGAAGAGGGGTCGTTTCCTGATGCGGCAATCTAGGATCAAAAGGGATTTGGAGCAGAATCCTTCCTCGGAAACGTCTTCTGGCGGAGGAAGAGATTCGCTGACCACCCATCATTACCTTTCCGTCCCTCACGTCCGCGTCGAGCGGCAGGTATCCGATCCACTTCCGGCCATCTCACCTCCGCCCGGAAATCTACTCACAGTACCTGGAACTAACATCTTAGTCAAACAGCATTCGCATCCTCTTCTTTCGAGCCAGACGGTTAGTACATATACATATGCATTTTATTTATACTACTTCAACTAAAATTGCTTGAATAATAATAGTCCAGTCATCTTCTATCAATTTCAAACTTAATACAGAACGTTGCTTAATTGTATTCAATGTTCTTCCTGTAGTCATTTCAAAGTCAAAGTCCGCCTCCGCCCATTACGATGACCCAACTGCAAATAATACCGCAGGCGCATTTCGTGGACGTAGAACAACATCATCATCAGCCCTCGTCGAGTCCCATCCCGATGGTGATCTCGCAGGAAAACACAGCATCGACTACGGAGAGCTCCGCGCTCACCACAATCAGGATAAGATCGGACGAGCTGAAGAGGAGCGTCTCTTCGCCCTCACAGGTACCGATTCAACCATCTCGAGCACTTGTCCTTTGCCGCCTCCAACACTTCACCGTTTACCTCCGGGTACTCCAACCAGTAGTTCTCCGTATCTCTATAAACGTTGTAACCGACTGGTGTGACGAAGAATTCTTCGTCTTCCTGGCACCTCTCTCGAACCATCCTCCAAATACCAGACATGTAGTCATACGTTAAGGAAGACGCTCCAGTCTCCGAAGGTTCCGGATAATCTTCATTGATATATTCAACATCTCTAAGAGCTTTCTTCTTTTTCTCGGCCATTGCCTTAACACCATCGTCGTTCTTTTCAAAGTCTTCTTCCTCTAGCAACCAATGACCTAACTGATAAATATTTATATATATATAGTCATAAATCGAACAAAATTATAATTGAAACTCACATTCATTTCCTCGCGAAGATTTTCCGAAGTCTTCCTGAATTCATCAGTGAATCCATCCATAATTTTCTTATGGATTTCGGATCTAGACAGATGCTTTATGGCCGTCCTATTGTAGTAAATACTGTCTTTGTAAAACTCTCGCATCGGATCCGAGATTTCACTGATTTCGGAACTACCCGATTCCAACTCTAAACTTTTCACCGATTCCAGCAATTTGTTAATCTTCTCCGGTAGCTCGCTGGAAATAGGAAACTCGATGGGCTCGAGGATAATTCTGCCCGAATTCGTGCACACCGAATTGCTGCTGCTGAACGTCGCCATTCCTCATCGAAACTATTGATCAAACTTTTCCGTATTTGTAAACCGTATTTTTACTCTTTTCTTATTTTTTAGTTGAGCACCAGATCCAGCCATTGTCCTGTGGTGAGACCCGGTCCTGCGCTAGGTTGCAATTACTGCTGGAACACAGTGGATAACCACGGTCGGATACTGCGGAGGAAGACAAAGTACCATTGCCCCGAGTGCCAAACGAACCTCTGCATAGTGCCGTGTTTCCAAGAGTACCACGAAAGGCACGTCGCCCAAACAACGCTCACGACATCCGTGATGCGGATCTTCCCCAAAACCGGTTCGATCTGAAGCAAGAGGAAGATTCTCTGAATCATCGTATCATTCCTATCCACAAAACTATACCATGTATAGAGAGAAGAAAAAAAAGCAAAGAATTGTATTTTAATTTTTACGAAGGAAAAACAAAGCATAAGCTTACACATAGTAGTTAGTTAATTGATTTGATTGATCGTTGTCGTTCGAGACTAGTGATAGAGTGTAGTTTCTTTTAGCTTAAGTAAACGGAGAAGATAATTCGCGTTTCGTTTTTTTCGAGTATTTCCGAGCCTAGGCGTGTTGATTTCATCTTCGGGTCACCCATCCGAACCCTGGACTTGCGCGAAACCATATGCAAACAAACATAACAGTTAATTGTTCAGATTAATTTAATTATCTTTTTGTTGTTGTTG
>NW_017098043.1:19670-43083 GCF_001412225.1 Nicrophorus vespilloides
AGTACTTGAAACTAGTCCAAAAAAAAAAAAATAATATGAAGAAAAACAAACGAACGAACAGAGGTGGGAGACCGTCTATTATTGAATGAATTTAAAGTGTGCTCATTTGTTACGATTGTAAATGGTAATTAGAGAAAGTTTATTTATATATATGTATATGTATATTGAATGTGGATTTAACTATTATATAAATGTTAAGAAGAGACAAAAACACAAGATTTAGAACACTATTTTTATGAGGCACATACATGAGATATATCTATATATTTTTGAGTATGAAATGTTTATTATTAAGTGACGGAGGGTGGAGAAATAAAGCGTATTTTTATTACATGAATTGATGAAGAAAAAGTTAATGATGATACTATGGAGCCAGCCAGCAACAGCAAGACGACGAATTGATTTTGTGATCTGTTGCTCTCGGTTCTTCGAATGGTTATTGTATTGTATTTGAGATGTTTATAATGTTTACAAAATCTGCAAAGAAAATATTAATTTCTATTATTACGTTGACTCTATGGAAAAAAGATGTATATTTTTTTTATTTCTTGAATCATTATTTTCTATAAATATTATAATTGTTTGTAATATTTCATCGTGAAAATAAATGTTGTTAATTTACTATATTCTTTAATTATTCATTTAATGCTGTAATACGCGTTCAAATTTGAATAATTGAAATTAGAACGTTCGAAAAAGTAGTGTTTTCACATTTCATTGATTTTCTCGAAAACTATAATAGATAGAATGAAGCCAATAGATGCATATGAAAGCTGAATGTTTGGGGAATCTAGAAAATATCGATATATTACTGTGGTTTTAGCTGTTTGGCTGCAATTCGTGTTCAAATTTTAAAAAATGCTCGAAAAAGCAGTGTTTTCACATTTCATTGATTTACTCGAAAAGTATAATACATAAAATGAATCCAATAATGCATATGAAAGCTGAATGTTTGGGGAATCCAGCATGTATAGATATATTCCTGTGCTTTTATCCATATTGCTGTAATACGCGTTCAAAGTTAAAATATTGAAATTAGATTAATTGAAATTATTTTTTTTTATTGAAACGGGTGACAGTTATTATTATTATACAATATTTTTTATTTCTCCATTATATTTAAAAAAATACGATAATCAACTGAAGAAAAAACATGTGAAAACTCGATAAAATTGCTTTCAATAAAAGCAAATATTTGAACTTCGATTTCTTGAAATGCGGACACGTATCTTTCAGTAGACATCTGATTTGATAAATTAACCTTACTCCAGAGATTGAAGTGGTATGCAAAAAAAAAGAAGAAGACCGATTCTTGATGGTAAACGTGACATGAAAAAAGATCGTGTTTATTGTGCACACTTAAAAGGGATCCCGTCGTTCCATTAAATTTTATATAAAGGTGTGGCCATCACGACTCATCTTTCTTTCACTATTTGTACCCATTCAATTCATTTTTAAATTTTTATAAATTTTAAAAAATTTATATATTAAAATCAATATGTATGTTTCTTTGTACTTTTTCAGGATTCTTTGTAATTGTAATCATAGTGATTCAAGCACATATATTTCAATAAAAACAATAGTAGACAAATATTGAAATTAAAACAAGTGTTCTATTGTAATAGAAAAAAAATCATATTTTATTGGTATAAATATAAAAAAACGTAAATTCAAAGTCAATCAAAACAAAATAATATAAATTGTGCCCATGAAATATGTTTAAATTTAAATAAAATATAAATTAAAAACTATAAATGCTGAAAAGAATTTCTTTCTTTCTGTATATAAAAATAAATAAAAGAAAACAAATATAAATTTTTACTCCAAAAAAATGTAAGTAAAAATAAAATGACAATTTAATATACATTTAAAAAGAGATAAATCTGGTATAAGTTTATCTTCATATAAATTAGTATTCATTAACAAAATTTAATCATTACTGAAATGTCTGAATTATCATCATTGTTTTTACTTCTTACTATAAATTACCACAAACTAAACTAACATAATTTTGGATTACACCGGGAATATTTGTAATATTAAAAAAAAAATCGTATATTCCTTTATTTTATTCTTTATAATATTAAAGAAATATGTCAAAAATTTCATAACAATTTAAACAGATTTCTTTCAATAAAAAAGAGTCTTCGACCTTCATCATTTAAATCCAGTCACCCTGTTATCCCTTCGTCATGTTGTGTCGTCAAATTCACAAATACTAATCTCATTGAAAAAAGAAATACAAAAAATAAATGTCTAATTTAATACAAAGTTTAATAATAATTAAAGTTATTTAATTTTATTCAATTAATTTATTTGAAAATATTTTTGTATTACAAGCATGTTTCTTGAATTTTTTATACAAAATAGACATACAAATTTATTTATAGTTTTTATAAAAACATGTGGTTCCAATAATGTACCACTAGGTAATTAAAATTAACATTTTTTTTATTTCTTGTGAAACTTTAGAAAACAATTTTGTTCGTGGACTGGAATCACTGAACTTTAAAGGGTTGGAAGACATCAGTAATTTGCAACATTCGCACTATGTTGCAAGCCAATATTCGGCACTGTTTGAAACCTGACAAATAAAGGACTTTATAACTGCATAAAAGTAAATATCACAGAAACTGTATATAGCGACAAGTACGGTTCTCAGAGCCGCATGCGGTTCTTTTGATAATAAATTGCGGCTCCTATGTTAATAAATTCATTTTACTAATAAAAATAGCCTTTGAAAGGTTACGTGCGGCTCCCTAAACTTTTTTAACTGACAAATCGCTCTTTGCTCCAAAAAGGTAGCCCCCTTGTTATATAGCGACTGTGGACAAATACGGCTCCGAGAGCTAAAGTTTTGCTCAATTAAAATTTAGTTTGTTTTGAAATTTTCAACTCGTATTATAGTGAATCCACACTGACCAAAACCGCACTATGTGAGGTATTTCTGGAAGTAGACGTAATAAATGACTTACGTCTTTTATTTATAGAGACATTTCAAAATGTCAAGAGTATTTTCATATCCTATCATATTTCGTGTAGTTTTATTCTTTTGTTACGCAACGGTGGGAATCTGCCCACTGCTTATATACATATGCCAGGTATTCGAATTAAGGATACGCTTACTTCGCGCATACGTATTTCATAGTTTTCTAGATCTCGTGGCTCAAGTTTACAACTGCTTCACTACTACTAGTGGATGCGATTCCTGACTTTGCTTCAATCGACTATTTACGCTATTTGCATACTTGTTCTACATGTTGTATAATGTAAAAAGCTCTTTGAGCTTTTGAAAAGTCACCCGCCCGCCACTGATCTATATATAAAATAAATTAATGATTACGTAAATATTTTAATATAAGCTGTGCATTGTGTTTAAAGCATAATATTAGCTGAAAATATTTGAGCTGTAATTAATTTTACATCCAACTGGTTCAAACAATTTTCAATTATCGCTGTCCGAAACTTTCTGAAATGACACCCCTCTTGCGCGCAAACTTCATTTTATTCATTTTGAAACGGAAAAAAAGAAACGAATATTTTTTTTTTAAAAAGGTAAACTAATAATTAGTCTGCGACTGTTATGTAATTTACGAGCTCGATAAACTGTGGAGCGCCATCCCTCGCGAAATTCCAATACGATTTATGGATGTATGGAACGGCACCCGATTGGAGTTTCTGCAGTATTTTTACAGAAAGGATATAACAACGTTTTTATTTATCGCGCGTATTAACAAATCATTCAATTTCGGTAAACGGATTTTCTGTGTATCAGGAAGAAAATATAGAAAATAACATGAAATATTGTGGACAAATACATTTTGTAATTATTATTATTATATACAGCAATATCTCGCATAGTGCGGGTAATCGCTTCCGTCAACATCCCGGACTGTTTGAAACCGGATTATTCGAGGATCTAAATATAATATAAAAATTTCATTCTATAAAGTGAAAAACTGTTCATTTATATTATATAAAATTTCTTTCTAATAATACAAAACAGATTTGGCATGTTTTACTACACCTTTAAAAATCCTCAGTCAGTATGAAGTCCTAATTTTACAGTTTTAAAAGTTATGGCGTCTCACAGACGCCGCGAGAATAACGAAAGTTTAACTACAAAAATTATATACAGAAATACCTCACATAATCCGGATTCACTAACGTTTTATTATATATAAATTATCAGTTTTTTTTTGTGCGTTTTTTTTTAAATAAAGTTCTTGATTAGTCCGGTTTTAGATTAAGAAAAACGATTGAATCTTTTAACAAAATAAATTTTCTAACATATTTCCAAGCCAAATGTTTTAAGCAAAATATTCGTTTTATTCCAAATATGCAAAAGAATAATGTTCTTTTTAATTCACGTCATATCGAGAGATTTTAATCAATGTAAATTAATATCTCAATTTATTAATTATTGTGTAGAGCGAAAATTTTAGGTTCCACCGAGATTTGAACTCGGATCGCTGGATTCAAAGTCCAGAGTGCTAACCATTACACCATGGAACCTTGTATAATAGAAAAAAAGGTGCAAATATTTTCGCGATAATTATTTCATCGACCTTTGATCATTGATAAATACTTTTTATTGTTTAAAAACATTGATAATTGCTTACTCAGCAACACTGGTTGCCTATCCGTAATTTCGTTCCAATATTTTTTGTTAAACCAGTAACAGGTTCCATGGTGTAATGGTTAGCACTCTGGACTTTGAATCCAGCGATCCGAGTTCAAATCTCGGTGGAACCTATACGTTTTGTAATTATTATATAAATTATATAAAATTCTATTGAGAATAATTATACAATTATATTTTAATAACACATAATATATTCTAACGACTTGATTATATTTTTTTTTACATTTATAGTATTAACAACTTATAGTTTAATACAAGAGTCTGCAACTTTTTGAAATAAGTGAACTAAACTTGTTTCTCACAACAATTAAAATATTTAACAAACTTTTGATACGCAGGCGATAATCTTGTCCCATAAATAATATTTTTGAATATGTCGTCTTTAAAAATGTTAAATAAAATATGTTAAGTCTAAAAAAAACGCTAGCTGCCGATTGTCGTCTTCTATGTTAATAAAAGACAATTATTATTTAATATATATTAGTAAAGATTCTAATATAATTGTGGTCCGCATTGTTGCAATTTTTGTTTTTATTATATTCTGATGTTACTTTATTTTGCAATTTTTGAATTATTACGTTTCATGTTTACAAAAGCAAAAATAAGTGCAAGCACCTTTTCATATTTAAAAATCTTATTTTCATGGAGAAAATCATGGTAGTGGTTCGAGAAAAACAAAATTTTAAGTTTAGTGGTAAATTTATGAAAGATTTTAAAATATAGGTAAAATATTTAGTTTATTACAGTGTTTCTCAAACTTTTAGGTCCGAGACTCCCTTTTGCACTTAAAAGAACCCCGAAGTATACAGTGTATACAATACATATTGATTATTGATAATTGGTAGGTAACTACCAGCTATCAACAGAAATGGAAAGATGCTAATTACTTTGTTATCGTAAGTCAATGTTAATCAACCTACGTTTTCCTGATAACTTAACATTTGCTGAATTTGCATTTTTGGTTGCCTATATAAAAATTTTAAATTTGAAAACCGTTATTTTTTTTCAAACAGGTTCCATGGTGTAATGGTTAGCACTCTGGACTTTGAATCCAGCGATCCGAGTTCAAATCTCGGTGGAACCTAACGTTATTATTATATAAGTCAGTAATCATAAATATATAATAAAAATTTTCAGTTTTTGACTACTGATTTTCGTAAATTTTTATAATAATAAAAATTGTTTTTTAATGATTTTAATGATAACTAACAATGTATTACGAATACAAATTAAATTTCATTTTAATTATTATCTAAGCATTTAGTTATTAATTTACTTATTTAACAATTAAAAACTCTTTTCTCAAATTTCAGTTTAATATTTACAGTGTGTTTACAATGTCTATTATCATAATTAATCGATTTATAATTAAAATAATAACTAATTGTCCTAAATACCAAAAAATAAAAATAGATAAATTATACTAAAACTTTATGTAACAGATGATTCCATAAACAGATGAGACCAAAAGCGTTTGGAACAATGTCGACAGAGAGAAGATAATGAAGTTGATCGGTTTGCTAATCAAATCGAATTACGTAAAACTGTTGAAATTGAATAAAGAGCAGACCGACGTTGAACATTGTTCAAACCGAAACATACAAATTATATGAAATTCGTTTTATATTGATCATTCGGAGCGCCCGAGGACTAAATTAAGCAAATTAACACAGAGCTACGCCAGCAGCTGGACAAGATTAAAACTGACCCGGGGATGGATGTTTCACTTTTTTATTTCTTCTTTCATCTGTTTTATGACGATTACGTAAGGAGCGAAAAAGAGAGGGACGGGAAATACATGGATCCGAGGAGGGAAGTTTTCCTTTTAAACATCGACGTCAATTATTCACGCAGTGTTTGCATATGCAAAAGTATAATTGTAGTACAATTTATGTACATCTCTAGACGGTGTAAACTACTAATTTCCAGTTATTCTCACTGCAAAACTTAAAAATGCATAGGTTTACTACCTTTCCGTGAACCCCAGATTACTGAAATCTGAACTTTCACTGAAAACAACAAGTTTTCAAAGATGCCCGGTCTGTAATGTCCTCATCAACTTAAATATTTTGATAGGAAACCACGTTAATATTTTGGAAAGATTTTTTTACTAACTTTTACACACAATAAGAAAAGAATCCTGAGTAAAAACCCTGAGTAAAATAACAAATAAATGAAGCAAAATTACAAAAATAAATCCCGGAACGAAAAATACAACTTTATATTCAAATAAAAAGTAACCAAATGTAAAATTATGACACACAAAAATATCAAAATACAAAAGAAAGAGATACATTTGACCAAAGGTCTCTCAGGTATTAGAAATAATTGAATGGATATTACTTATTAAATATTATTTTTATTTTTGAGACTATTATGTAAAAATTACTCAATTCATCAACGCAAATATGGTAAATTTAATATTTCAATTATATTTTTTCACAAAGCATACATTTTGGTTAATATTTGTTCAATTATTAAACTGTTTTAAAAATAACCATATAATACTTTCAAAAATACAAATTCTTTTTATTTAATTCAACGTCAACTTTTTTTTTTCTACATCTACTTTTCGAATATAAAATTATGTAATAAACTGTAAGTTTTAAGTGCAAGTGCTGCTAGTCCGGGAAAACGCTAAGACTTTAAGATCTAACTAATAACTTCTTTATTAAAAGACTTGAAGTAAATTCTCTACGACGAATTAAGTTGGTGGGGTTTGCAAAAATCGGATAATCTTTTAAAATACTAGATTTTTTTCTCGTCGTTCGTGGGATTGCGATAGGGACACTAAATCGGGATTAAATCTAAATCGGCTGTACAAACAGTCTAATCAATGGCAAAAAGGTTTTTTCCCCAATATTTGAATCTAAATGTAAAATTTACAAATAAAATACATAAAGTGTCATAATCAACAAGTCTTTGTTTGTTGTTGTAATTGTAACATGTTTTCCACATTTATCAATGTGATGACAAATTATATTGGAGTTATGTTTGTCAGGAAGTAACGAGCAGCTATATAAAAGGAACGTTTCCAACAGAGTTGTCCGCATCCTCATCCTCTTTCCATACAATTTGCGAATGTTGTCCAGCAGTTTAATGCGACATCATTTCGGAATTCATTTGATTTTAAGCAACAAGTTTATGTATTAATACAAATTCAGAATACATTTAACCCGTATTCCAAATCCTGTTTTAGGAAAAAAATAGCTTTTTTTTTAAACCCTGCACTAATTACAAAAGTTTTATTTTGAAAGTGGAACTATCAGAATAAGTTATAATTAAATATTAAATAAATATATTTTTCAATAATATTTGTCATGTTGTGTAGAATTTTAATCGAAGCCATTTCTTCTTAGACTTCTCAATAAATACTTAATTCAAGAAAAATATTTTATCAGTTCTAATGGACTTTTAATCTTCATCTCAATCGAAACTAATTTAATTTACTTACTGCATTAGAAAACTTGTTCTAACGGTTGATTTACTAGTTACTTAATAGAATGTATGTTTATTGTTTCAGGTGTTTACATCGATATTCACATTAGAATGTTGTTTGAAGCTGATGGCGTTGAGCAAGGATTTTTTCCAATGCGGCTGGAACATCTTCGATCTGATTATAGTATCTGCGAGTTTGCTGGATTTGATCTTCGAGCTGGTCGACGGACTGTCTGTCCTTCGAGGATTGCGTTTGGTGAGGCAATTGAATTCCTAAAACGTATGCATTCTAATCTAATTTTCGCCACCCTCTGTTCTTCTTCTTCTGTTCCATTTACACATACACACGCTTACAGTTGAGGGTATTAAAGTTAGCCCAAAGTTGGATAACAATGAAAGTTCTCCTGAGCATAATCATAAGCACGATCGGTGCTCTGGGAAATCTCACGTTCGTCTTGGTTATTGTCATATACATTTTCGCCGTCATCGGCATGCAGCTCTTCTCCAAAGATTACACGCCGGATAAGTTCGCTCCGGATCCAGTTCCCAGGTATTGATGAGAAAACCGTTTGTACATATACAGAAGAAAAAGGAGAAGTGTATTTGTGGTGTTGGCTAGATATGAAACGCGGGATGTTTCTGCTTTTTCAGGTGGAATTTCACCGACTTTTTTCATTCCTTCATGATGATCTTTCGCATCCTGTGCGGTGAATGGATCGAACCCCTCTGGGATTGCATGCGAGCTGAAAGCACAGAGGTACGTGGCTGAAACCATTTATTACATTAGACTCTATAATTTAACGGCCCGAAGGATTCCTTCGACACCTTAAACACATGAATACAGTATCTACCTTCTTTCCATGAAAACATTCTATTTCTGCATTTCATGTGATCAATAATCACCAATACTACTTCAGAAAAATCAACTTTAATTCATCAATTTTCTACTTCTACTTACACAATTAATTATTGTTTGTTTTCAATTCCAACAATGTAAAATATTCCTCTTATTATCCAAATTTAAAGTCCAATAATTATTCTACCCTCATACTAGAAAAAAATAACTCCCAACAATTCATAAGATTAAAATGTATATAATGTATTTGCGTAACTTTAGTAAGTTAGCTGTCCCCTAGGCTTCATCCTAAATTTTTAGATAAAAAAGAAATTGTTTGTATATTATACTATTTTACGATTAAATTATACAATTTATATACTTATTCATTATTTCAAATATATTTTTCTATTAAATTGTGTTTATGTAAATTTACGTTTTAATTCTTCTTTTTTAGGGCCCTGGTACATGTCTTGCAATCTTCCTACCAACTTTAGTAATGGGTAACTTCATGGTCCTCAACCTCTTCTTGGCTCTGTTGCTTAACAGTTTCAATTCCGAAGAATTGAAAACGAGGAAGGAGGTATTCATAAAGGGGAGTGTTTTAACGACTTACCATACAGCACTTTCGTAGTATCTTGCGATTATTAGCGAATATTATACACACATTTGATTAGATAGAAAACAAAGTTAAGAATGGTTCATTAGTAACAGAAGTTATTAACCTTCGACGGTAAAAAAAAAAAGAAAATAGAGAAAAATAATTGCAGAGAATATTTGTATAGTTTACGTGGTTTCAACGGAATCGTGATCGCAGTCCATTTCAGCCTGAAATAAATCAAAAGCGCGTTTCATGTTTCTGAAATCAAGTAAACTATGGCATGTATCTAAACCATAAATAACAGGACAAAATAAAATGGAAAAGTATGGAGGAGGATTTAAATTCGAAATTTCCTTATCGAAATTCGCTTTTGAAGCAATTCCGTTCATTTCTTTGTTCCTGATATTCGGATTGTATTAGAATTATAATTTTGAAGTTAGAACCTTTTTTTTAGCCCCCCCGTAGCATTAATTTTATTTACTATTCTTTTTGTTTATTGTATACGTAAATATATATAATTATCTAAACGAGAGAGACGTTATGTAAGAGGCAAGATACTATTTGGTGTCTGCTGGTAAGTTTCAAGCAATGCTCCTTTTGTGTTTGTGGCGTGACGTCTACGTAATGTATACTTTGCATGCTGCATGACCATTATTTAATTTTAATACTCATTACTCCGTCTTTTTCTTTAGCCTCATTTTCTTTGTCATTTGCAGACTATCACCAAAAACACACGGTGTTTCATGTCCGAAATGTATATACTTTCTACACTTTCAGAAGCTCAAATATTACTTATTTTAGAATTTCATTTACAATATTAACTTTCTAAATGAAACACCGGGTGAAGAAAATGTCTTTATTGCAATTTTACGTATGCACAAATGCTGTTAAATCTATTGTAACTGGATTAATTATAACGAAACTGTAATGTGCTACACGCATTTGTGTCTGTACTTGCAGTGTGTACTAATATGTGTATCTGTTTTGTTTATATAATGATCGTATTAATAAAGTTGTGATTTAAAACCTATAGGAAGTAGGCGATGAGTCGAAATTGGCACAGAGTTTCGAACGAATTAGGGAGCTCGTTAGGAAGAAAAGGCAACAGAGGATGCAAGAACAACATCAGAATGAAAATAATTCTCGATTGGAGCAGATTGTCCGTGAAGTTATGCAGAGACACGCAGAAGAGGAAGCCTTCCAAAAAGGTAATCACTCTATGATCACTAAAAGTTATATTTGTTTAATTTAATATCATTTCCAGTGGGTAGGACAACTAAAGCTTTACAAACAGTGGTTGCTTTTCCTAGAGACAAGAGAAGCTATCAGGAAGCTATGAACAGACCAATATCGATCATAAGCTATGATCCACCAGAATATCAAGTAATTATATTTAAAGTACAATCTTTCAAGGATTCATTTTTTTAATCAAACCTACTAATTCAGCTTATTGTCTATATGAGACAGAATGCTGAAGAAAAGACAAAAAAATGTTGTTGATAATATTGCATTTTTTTTTTCTGTAAATAGGAAGTAGAAAGAGGCGATGGACAGATGTCTCAGGTGAAAGGTTATTCAACATTAATAAATGGAGCATCTGAGGAAGGAGAATGCTACGAGAAAAAGCCATTAGTTTTAAGGAATAAACAATTGAGTATCGACTTGAAGCAAAAGAGAATCTCAGCTAACCGACCTACTGTAAAGGCAACGAAAGGTACGTCAGTATTTTAGAAAAATATAAATAATTTTAGAAAATTTAAATGAAATAAATTTTATTGTATCTAGATGAAAGCGTAGAGAGTGTGGAAATGAAAAATATGAATCGCGGAGCTTCGGCTGATACAGAGAATGACGAAGAGTCAGCTCTGTGTCCGCAAAGAAGTAAGGACCTTGGACAGGCTTTGGTTTCGTACGTGGATGAGTTAACAGTCGGAGGGAGGAGAAATTCCAAAGGGCAGTTTATCGATGGTATGGGCAACTTCCCTTATTTTGGTAGAAACAAAAAGCCAAAAGCACCACCCGATTGTTTTCCTCAACATTGTTACCAAAAGTATTTGACTCGTGCACCGAATTTCGACGTCCTTAACTTGCGTACAAATTTCAGGTGCGGTTGCTGGAACAAGTGTCTGAAAACGAAGGTCGGTCTAAAATGGACCCAAGGTAGAACAGCTGTTGTTTCTGTCGTCGATACACCAGCATTCGAATGGTTCATCCTGGTGTTAATCTTTGCTTCGAGTGTTACCTTGTGCTTTGAAGATATCCATTTAGACGAAAATCCAAACTTGAAGGCAGTGCTCTATTGGACCAACTTAGCATTCTCGATGATCTTCGTCATTGAGATGGTCTTGAAATGGATTGCTCTGGGATTTCACAAATATTTCACCAGTTTCTGGACTCTGTTAGATTTCCTAATTGTTTTTGTAAGTTTTAAGCGGTGTACTTGTGTGCAGATATACTGAGTTCTGTAATTTTAGGTTTCACTGTTCAGTTTATTAATTGAAGAGAACGAAAATTTAAAAGTGCTAAGATCTTTGCGTACATTAAGAGCCTTGCGACCCTTAAGGGCGATTAGTAGATGGCAAGGTATGAGAATTGTAGTGAACGCCTTGATGTATGCCATACCAAGTATCTTCAATGTTTTGCTAGTATGCTTAGTGTTTTGGTTAATCTTTTCAATTATGGGGGTGCAATTTTTTAGTGGCAAATTTTATAAATGCGTTGACGAAACCGGCGAATTGTTACCTATTCATGTAAGTACCAAAACTCACTGAAATTATTTAAGTAATTAACAAATATATTTTTTCAATTGCAGATTGTTAATAACAAGTGGGAATGCAGTGAACAAAATTTCAGTTGGATCAATTCGAAGATATCCTTCGATCACGTTGGCATAGCGTATCTGGCCCTCTTTCAAGTGGTAATTTGTTATGACTTATGTAACTTAGTGACCAAACTTTAATATCACATATATTCCTGAAGGCCACATTTGAAGGATGGATGGAAGTCATGGCTGATGCAGTGGACGCTCGAGGCGTCAACTTGCAACCTCAGCGAGAAGCAAATCTCTACGCTTACATTTATTTCGTGATCTTCATCGTTTGCGGCTCTTTCTTCACCCTCAACCTGTTCATTGGAGTTATTATAGATAATTTCAATATGTTAAAAAAGAAGGTTAGTTTATTGATCTGAAACTGCTGTTAAAAAGACACTATAATTATTAATATTTCAGTACGAGGGAGGAGTACTTGAAATGTTCCTAACTGAAAGTCAAAAGCATTATTATACAGCGATGAAGAAATTGGGGAGGAAGAAACCGCAGAAGGTTATAAGAAGACCTCTGAATCCGTTTTTGGCGATGTTCTATGACCTTTCGAATTCGCGTCGATTCGAAATAGCAATTTTCGTGCTGATCTTTCTGAACATGTTGAGCATGGGAATCGAGCATTACGATCAGCCTCATGCTGTCTTCTTCATACTGGAAGTGAGCAACGCTTTCTTCACCACAGTTTTCGGATTAGAAGCCATCGTAAAGATAATCGGTTTGAGGCATCACTACTTCACGGTGCCTTGGAATGTCTTCGACTTTTTACTGGTACTGGCTTCTATATTCGGTATTCTCATGGAAGATATAATGATAGACTTTCCCGTCTCGCCGACATTGTTAAGAGTAGTGAGAGTTTTTAGGATTGGTAGAATTTTAAGATTAATTAAGGTAATTGTACCAATTTCAAGGTGATTATTTGTGTGGTTAATTGTGGGGTTTTGTATTTTTTTAGGCCGCTAAAGGAATTAGGAAATTATTATTTGCATTGGTGGTTTCGTTGCCGGCTTTGTTTAACATCGGAGCTCTTTTGGCTTTGATAACATTTATTTATGCCATTATTGGCATGTTTCTGTTTGGGCACGTGAGGCAACAAGGTGCCTTAGATGATATGGTGAACTTTCAAACATTCGGGAGATCGATGCATCTTCTCTTCAGACTTATCACCTCGGCAGGATGGAATGATGTCTTGGAGTCGCTGATGATAGCACCTCCAGATTGCGATCCTACTTTCAAGAGGCAATCGAATGGGGACTGCGGATATCCCCTCTTATCGATAATCTACTTCAGTAGCTTCATCATCATCAACTATATGATAGTCATCAACATGTACATAGCTATAATCCTGGAGAATTTCAATCAGGCGCATCAAGAGGAGGAGATTGGCATTGTCGAGGATGACCTAGAGATGTTCTACATAAGATGGTCAAAGTAAACATTGTTAATTGTTAAAACATTTGAATCGTTTACTTAAACCTATTTTATCATCCAGATATGATCCTCACGCAACGCAGTTCATCGGGTTTTCTCAGCTGTCCGATTTCATTGCATCATTGGATCCTCCTTTGGGTATTTCCAAACCTAATACTGTTGCTTTGGTCAGCTTCAATTTGCCGATAGCGAAAGGGAATAAAATCCATTGCTTGGACATATTGCATTCTCTGGTCAAGCATGTTTTAGGACACGTAGAGGAAACGGATAACTTTAGACAGGTATACAGTTTCATTCATATTATGTAATCATATAAATAATGGACACATTTTTTTCAACGTGTAGTTACAAGACCAGATGGACATAAAATTCAAAAAGCAATTTCCGACTAGAAAAGAATTAGAGATAGTCTCGTCGACGAGAATCTGGAAGAGGCAGGATAAAGCGGCGAAGATTCTGCAGAAAGCGTTCCGTGATTACGTAAGGTATGTGAACACCATGAATCGGCCATCAGTTTAATAGCCTATTTCATGCAAATTAAGAGATTCTTAAAGCAAAAGGATTTCCGATACCGGGAATCGAACCCGAGCCTCCTGGGTGAAAGCCAGGTATCCTAGCCACTAGACCATATCGGATCATAAAAAATGACGTTCGAATCAACTTTTTCTTCTCTTGTTCGCCAAATTAGAGCTAAAAGCACCGATCACTAATTACATTTTAATTAATTTCACAATTTTATAACATCCGCAGGTGCAAAGCTTTTTCTTAAATTCCATTCACTCCACACCAAATTTAATGCAATCTTCGACCAAAAACGAAACACCTATATCAGCCTAAGTATGTTATGTTTTTTTACGCAGAAAAGGGATTCAGGATTTTCAGTACTAACAGATTCTACAAAACACATGCTTTTTGCAACTCCAAATTCAAAATCTTTCGTAATCTATTGAATCAGTAACTGAAATCCTCATGCCCTCATAAAATATATAAATAAACAAATTCATTATTAAATTTACCACATAAAGTTCCATTAGAATTACATCATGTAGAATCTACATTGTAGATGGCTTCATATCATTCATTATCAAACCAAAAATATTCCGGTACCGGGAATCGAACCCGAGCCTCCTGGGTGAGAGCCAGGTATCCTAGCCACTAGACCATACCGGATTATATAAGAAAGATTATGATTATTTTTTTTGGTAAAAAAAATATATAATATCTACATAACAATTATATAATTAGAAACTCACATTTGAAGAGTTTTCTTACGCACCCTGATTTAGCACCATCGAGGTACTACATTTTAAACTATCAAGTAGTGTATTAACCAATTCTCATCTAGGGCTTTCACTTTCTCAACTTCTCTGTAAATCTGTTACACACTTTCATATAGAAAGTATGCTAAGTAAAAAATAGGGTATCTATCCTTTTCTGGATTTTGTATGAATTTAGGAATTTCTATTTGCAATTGAGTTATACTTCTTATTTAGGTTATCTTAATTTAGATTGAGCAATGCTGATTTATTCATATTCAAAATTAACTTTAACCCCAATATGCCTACAAATAAAAATAACATGAAAAACTAATTATTTGTAAATATAAAAATCTGTTTCTGCTTCATCTACTGAATCAACATCTATGGTCTATCAAGATTCATCCCTTGATATACCAACCAAATTAAAGGGTAATTCCTCTTTTCTAGACATTTTCTAGAAAATTATAATAATTGCCCACTAGGCATGTTCAAAAGGTGGTACAATGCGTCTACCAGCCATCAAAGAGTTAAAAGTTTACTAATAAGTTGATCAGACAAAATTTAATACTAGTAAATCAAATAATTACTTATTGTTTTTTTTTTAAATTAATTTTTGATATCTAAATATAGTCTGTAGTGGGCATGTTCGGGTTAAAAGTACAATTGAACGATATCGCTTATTTTTATTTTTTAATATTAGAATTATTCAGGGCTCGCATTGTTTTCTTCTTTTGAGTTTTGGGATTGTATTAGTTACGCTTTAATCTTCTTTGAAGTTATTATCCAATGGGTGGATAGTATTGTATCGCATCTCTGTTTGTGTTTGTAGGAAGAAGCGGGAGCGAGAGCAGCAAGAACTGGAGGACGAGCAGACGCAGACCTCGTCGCCGGGCGATTGGAAGGGTCGCCTGTCGGCATTCTTGCATGTTCATCGAGGGAGTCGCGCCTCCTCTCGCAAGTCCTCTAGGGCCTCAGACGCGAGCGACCTGAGTGAGTTGGGTGGTCCGTGGCTGAACCTGCCGCTTCTCCTGCTGTCGAGCGCTGCAAACGTGGACCCAGAGGAGTTGGATTTGTCGCGCGAATCCGCCGATGTGAGCATCAAGATTAGCGGGGCGACCCCGGAGGCGACGACACCCAATTCCGGCATGCTGCCACCGATGGGACATCAACCCCGACGTCGCAGCATGTACAACTTCCCGTTCTTCCTGCGACACCAGGACGCCGTCGAGACGTCCGACGACAACAACTCGCCGCCCACCCTCAAGAAGACTTCTATTAAACCCTCAGGTACGGCGCAATCCCTGCACCCTGCCATGGCCGACGACCCCAAACCAAAGCGCGGCAGCATCATCCGCCGAAAGCGATCGGTGAAGAACAAACAGCAAACAGCAGGATTACCCAAGAACAACAACGACGCCGGAGCCAAGCACGGCACGGACGTCAGCATCCTGGTGACTGAAGCGTCTCCGGAGACGCCGGCTGCGCGACCTCCTCTCCACAGACAGCAAAGTGAAGCCACCGTAGTGCAAGTGCTCGTGCACCGGGAGAGTGAGGAGTACAACCAAGAAGACGAGGACGAGAGTGTACCAATCGTGCACCGCTCAAGCAGCTCCTCCGATCTCCAGACCCCGGACACCAAACGTAACACCACAACCGAATGCAGACGTGATAGCTGATGCGAGTAAACCCTGTACATAATCGCACGTACATAAATGCAATAATTGTTTCGTTTCTAAAACTACTCAAGTTATCTGAACCCTTGGAGTTAAACATACAAATCGCTTCCAAACGTAAGAAACATTAAGCAACAAATAATCTCACACCAATAGGTTTACCTGATACGGAGGTATCGAGTATCGTATACTTGAATTAACATCGAAAAAAGAAATAGTGAATATAAAAGAAAAGTTTAGTTTCATTTTGGGGAGGTTTAAATAAAATCAAATAATCGCTTCTAGTAATTAAAAGTAACCAAATCTGAACCAAACGATACGCATACTTCTATTGGTTTTACGAATTAAGCAATTGACACACCACATTGAATTATTAACGTTTAGTTTAATGAGGCAAACATACTCATTCAAAGTCAATTATTATGAAAAAAAAAAGAATGAAATGAAAAGTCAAAATATTTAAGATAATTTTTAAACTGTACATACTGTAAGCAAAAAATGAAAACACAAAATAATGTCGTACAATCAATAAATAAATATCATTAGATGAATTCGAGAGAAAGAAATTATATATATATAAATATACTAGGAAATAATTATAGATTTAATTTCCAGTTTTCGTTCAAAACTATATAAGAAAAACGTTCGTTTCCGTAACGAAATTTCTTAAAAAAGAGCGAATCAATTGTTGCGTTTCCGCGTCAGAATGGACACCTTTTTAAAATAGATTTTAAACTAGTTGATTAAGCTCAAAATTATAATGCATTCGGTGAAAATTCGCGGAAACAGCATTTTAGATTCGAAATACACAAAAAAAAGTAAAAATATATTTTTACAATTTATTTTTCAGCACAAAGCATATTTCTCAGTTGTCCTCACAAAAGACGAAAGAAAAATTTAGATTTACTTTTTATTTATTTTTCTTAGCAAAAGAGTATTGACAATATAATAATGGAGGGCCTATTTATTATATTGATAAGCTTAGTCGAACGGAAACTTAAACAAACAAACAAACAAAAATGGAGAACATATTATTCTTAATGAGTGAATTGTCGACGGGGGACGATGTATTTTTACGTAATTAGTGAATATAATGAGAAGCAATTTAAGAAGCTTGAAAAAAGTATATATTATATATATATTTGATCTTCCCACAGATGCGCATTTCGTTCTTGATTTGTTGGTTTTTAAGTGACAATAAGCAAGATTCTTTTTCGTTGTCTGTTGTGTTTTAGTACTTTTTGAAGATCATACAGGGGCCATTTTTAATAGAGTGTATCAGAACACGAGAAAGAGAATTCTTATCAAACGCAATTTTACAATTATATATATATATATTATGCAATAAACAAAAAAGTAATTTTGTTAAGGAGACAAAAAAAAACTAATATTAACGATATATATAAATTATATAATTACCAAAGGCAATTTAAAACAAAAAAAAAAGTATATAAATATACTATAAAGATATATTAAATTGAAAAGAACATAAACATATTTAGAAAAGCTTATATGAATTTTTAAAGTTAAACTAATAGTTAACAAGAACAGAAAAGAAATGTTAAGATTATTGTACATTATTAAAATTAAACGACGTTGAGTGATTTTTCTTGTTTACTTATCTGAAGTAATTATTGTTATCGAATTATTTGATTTATTATAAATAATAAAGGTATTTACTTTCGCCATATGGTTATTAATATTATTCCTTGCAAATGTGTTTAATGCCAAAACAAACAAAAAGAAAAAAAAACTTATATTGTTTATATCTTGTAAATACTATTAAGCCAAAGTCTTTTCGTTTTAGCTGTATTATAATAATAATAATATATAATATTGTTAGTAGTAATACCTAGATTGCCTTCATTCAACATTTATACAATTGTTAATTTATTATTAAGTCTGGTAATTGTAGCGTTTTAGCGGTTTAGCTTTAAAATTTCAAAATAAAAATTTGCGAAGTTGAAGCATTTACCATATAGCATCATAATAGCATAGCATCCCAACTGATCCTACGCTACCGGCGCATCCACCGACATTGCAAATACAATTTTAACACGTAACTGCCAGGCATTTAACGGTAGTACTTTAATGATAGAAAACTGATAATATTATCTTTTCTTATCTTAACACTGAAGATCTTAAACTAATAAAACTGATCTTCTATTCATGTATATTTTAATGTTAAATAATTAACAGTTTCAAGAATCGATTCTATCATCATCGTTTTACATGAAAATCAACCATGAAGTTTCATTCAAATTTTATTTCAAAATTAAATTGTTGATTTATAAAGTTGAACCCTTGAAAACGAAATGATTAAAAGAACACATGATCACGAAAAGAACAGTGAAGACACTACGTAACTATTATAACATAACAACAGTAAAATTCTGATGACTTTTGACTTTCCTTCAAAATTAATAATAGTAACCAAATTGCAAAAAAAAAACAAACTTTAAATCAAATGGAAATACATAGTTTCTGACGATTTCTGCACAGCCTCATAATATTGCTGACGTGGCAATCAATACGTTGGAAAAGGGAGTAATCTGTCATTACGTGGCGAAAGAAGTAAACCACCTTCGATTTGTAAGTATAAAATATGCATGATTTATAAGTTCTAATGTTATTTCGTGGCAATATAAAGAATATCAACATGTTATTTGTTCAATATTACTGTTTAAATTGATATATTTTGCCGAAATAACGAAATGTCTGATACAAATTCACCAGATTGTTTCTGTTTAACAAGAAAATTTGTTTTTGTTTTATATCTATCAAAGTAAATAGTGGAAAAACGTTGCTGAAATCCGTGGTTAGTTTCAAAAATATCTTCTTTAGACTTTCGTTGAAATTGTTTAAAATGAAATAACTCAAAGTTAATTTATTGTATTCTCAACAAGTTATTTTCTTTTTATATGTACAATTAAATTCCATTCATTAAATACTGAGTTTACTTGGTGGAAACCCTGGTACGCTTGTTCCATGAGAAATTTACGCCATAGCTCTTAGGTCTCATTTCCTTGGTAGTTCCCTCCTGCAAGAACCATTGCCAACCATTCTTCTCACAATACGAAATTGCTTCTTCCTTGGTAGAGAATTGAATTTTCATATTGGACATTGGATCACCACTGAAATCGCAACCGAAAAATCAGATATATTCATTACTTTGTCATAACTTTTTTTTTCTCCTTACGAAGAGGCCCATCCCATAAGTGGATTCTCCCAACGTTCCCTGTTATCAAACTCCATTTCCCAGTGACCGATATTATCGGTGCCACTTTGCATGGAATTCTTTGCGGGCACATAAATCCTCACTTTTCTTCCCTTTATGTGCTCCTCAGGGATACCAGTGATTGGTGCAATATTAACCTGAAGTATTAACGACCTTAATATGCGCTGGATATTGATTATTTAAAGACACTCACAGGTCCTTCGACGGTTATATAACCTTGCATTCTCTTCCTATCGGCTGCCTCCTCAGGCTTCAAAAGGGCTAAATCATTTTTGATCTGCGGAGCCTCCTTCTGGTTGAGGCTGTCACTAAAGTCCTTGCACTTAAATGATGTAGTTGAAATAGGAGCTGTTTGCCTACGGATTGAGGTTATGTTTTTATTATGATATCAGGACGTTATGTAACTGAATTGAGGATGACGAGTTTTACCATAATCCTGCACATTTCATCAAGGAACGGCTCCTCAATAACACTGAGGCCATATTTCTGTTTAAAATATATCTTCCAAATTTGACAAAAACTAATGGTTAACAGTGGGTGAGTTTGACACTTAGACGTCACAAAAAGCACCACCGTGCGGATTGTGCATGGAACTATCCTTCCCAAAGCTTCCATTCGGTTGTCAACAGTTGTCAATAAATAAAAATAGACATCAATATTGTTGTGATTTTCAGGAGTATTAAATAATTGTTTGGTTACGGGGAGCATTAGAAAGTCAACACGTCGAGGTTTTTCAGAAGATTCTTGTGCATTGCAAGGATGTCGGATAACGACGACGATTTGGAGGCAGTCGANNNATGAAGACACAGATGATGATATATTTCAACAAACAAGTGGAGATCAAAGTCCTTTTGATAGGAACTTACCCACAACTCATGAAGTAAGTTAAAGCAAATAGTTTAATTTCAGGATATTATTTTTTATTTTATATTTTTTAGTATTTAGGTAAATTGGAGAATATAAGTGGTTACACCATTTTTGACCATGGCCAGATCATTGAACTGGATGCAATGTGCACTAAAACCATGGTATTTCCTGGCTTCACATTACCATTGGTTATCCAAAACAGTTTCAGCTGGGAGAAACAACTCAAGGACGGCTTCATATTTGTACTTACTTGCTACAAGTGAGTAGTGTAGATCTTTGTTCCATTGAATATGTTTATTGTTGATTGGTTTCCAGTAACAACAAAACCAGCATTTTCGAGTATGGGGTTGTCATGGAAGTGTATGAAACAAATGATAAAAACGCGGAATCCGTGCATCTAAAGGCGAAGGGCCGACAGCGATGTCGAATCTTACCGCCAATCGAGGTACCTGTAGCTTCGATGCATCGAATGCGACGTGTCAAGGTGCAGATCATCAGCGATTACAACCTATATTCACCGCTCATCTCAACGCAGCTGAACAATTTGAAGCGCAGGGCGACGATCGAATGGAAACCAGAAAACAGAAAGTACTCGTTTTATTATGTTTACGTTTGCGCTGTTCTTACAGCATCCTGTTTTCAGATTACGCAAGTATCATGCAGCGCAATTCAATCAGGCCAGCTTCGTGTATGATATGTACGAAGAGGAATATTATAAAGAAAAGATATTGGACATTATTTACCAATATTTTATTAAAGATAATATACCGCGAGATCCGTTAACGTTGTCTTATTGGTTTGCACAAAACTTCCAATTGACGCATGAGGAGAGACTGAATATTCTCGCAGCTGGAACTACGCTGGAGCGACTCAGGCTCGAGTTGAGCTTTTTGCGTTTGGTAAATTTCTTTCTAATGTTAACCGAATAATAAATTAATTATATTTACGTTTACAGAAACGTAATATATGCTGCAGCAGGTGCGGATCATACATCTCCGAACTGGATAAAGTCTTTGCGATGTCGAAGGACGGAGTGCAGAGCAATTATTGCAATCCGTTCGGTATCGTTTACGAAACTCTAACCGTTACCGAATGCGAGAACGTGTCTTTGGAAGGATATCCAAGCAAGAAGTTCACATGGTTCCCGGGGTACTCTTTTCCACTCTTTCTTTTTTATTTTTTGGTACATATTATAACATTCGCGATGATTTCAGGTATTATTGGACCATTTTGAAATGCAAAACGTGCACAGGACATCTGGGTTGGCGCTTCAAATCCGATAAATTGTCGCCTCCGACTTTCTACGGTTTGGGTAGGAGCTGCGTTGAAATTAAAATTATCGATGATATGTACGTGAAGAAAGTATTCGACGAGTTGAAAGCTGAGCTAGAAAACCATAATTTTAGTTCATTATATATAGAAACGTGAATTTTGGCTTTCTTTCATGTATATAATTAATTAATGCATACTTATATATGTTATATAACGATTGTATGTATCTAAACTGTGTGTGTCTATAATTATATATTTTTTTTCTGATGAAATAATACTGGTATCACATCTACTTAATAAATATTTACTGTATAGTTTATGCTGCTTTTCTAATATCTTTTTCTTTTTCCTCTTCTTTACTTATATAATAGCTTATATAAAAACATATTTGTAGTTTATTAAAATATAATAAAAATAAATTACTTTATAAAAGAAAACTGATTGACTTGCGCTCAATAAGCATATAATAAATGTTGTTTATTAATGAAAATATTGCTTTAAAATAATCATTTCAAGAAATTTCATCTAACAGAAATTTGCATTTGAATATTTTCAAAATTATTTAAAACCATGTATTTATAAATATATTCATTGTTCTTAGTTGCCTCATAACTTGAGGTTCTAGAAAAAACATGTAAATCGAAATTGTACCTTTTTGAAGGTATGCAAACAAAAACCTTCCTTCCCACTTCTTCATTTGGCTTCTGCATTACGCACCAACAAGTCAGCCAAAATAACACTTATTCTTCGGATTTCTTCTTCCGCCCAAATAATTAAAGTAAACAGATCTTCTTCCAATAAAACCATAACTTCCTTCTTCAGTCCAAATAATCAAAATAAACAATTTCTACTAACGAAACTAATTAAACGAAACTATTAAACCAAACTTAAACTAACTTACTAAAATATATACATAAGAGAGATACGGCAAGACAGGTAAAAAACAAGAAAGGTTACGAGTCGAACATAAAAATATAATGTATTTCGAACCGGAGTCCCAGCGGATCAGTACATAGGTTCTTGGAGAGACGACCTCGGAAGGGTGTAAATTAGAAACGTTAACAAATTTAAATCATATGGAGGCATTAGATGTTTTAAAAAAACTTCAGAATTGCTTTGTAGTCGCAACAAAAATATCAACATTTATTTTTTATAAACCGTGAAAAAGCGAAAAGTTGTAACTGTGTAAAACGAGGGATAGAGTAATTGTTAAGAAATTATTATGTCATGTATGTTAGTGACCAAATCGTAATAAATAATTTTCAATAAAATAACAATTTAGTAAGTAGTTTGAGGAAGAATCGGTTCAAAATATGATTACTTATTGAATATG
>NW_017098043.1:43089-44075 GCF_001412225.1 Nicrophorus vespilloides
ACGACTACGTGTGTTATTGTAGAAATGTATAATAATAACAGACACTGTCGGGATTTCGATATAGTCGGAATTTCGATAGACGGGAATTCGGTTGTCGGTCTTGTCATATTGAATGGACCACGTGTACAACAACGCGGAAATTTGGAGGTTGAATTATTTAAAAGTATTACCTATAGTTACATACAATATGCCAAAACTATATAAATGATATTCATAATCTTTCATGAACGATTCATAATGTACATAATACTAAAAAATTGATAATTAATTAATTAATTTAAATTTAATTTGTGTCTTTTTTTTTTGTTATATAAAGATAGTTTTATGAATTATTATTAATATAAAAGGTAGGTCGCGAATTTTCTTAAGAATTAAGAGCTTAATAATTAATTAAAAAAAAATATATTTAAGGGAAGATTTCCGGGGTTCCATCTTTTGCAAGAAACGATAAGATTGTAGTTAATCTACAGGGGCGCTGCATTTTGATAGGGAATCAAAGACGATGTGTGGTGGCGTGTCCTCGCAAATCTGGAAAGCAAGTGGCGCCCCCTGAAGAGCTGCCAATGGAACCTTACACCAAAACAAAGCAACATAACCTCAATATGATATATTTTTGCTTACTATTGAAGATTTAATTAATACTTACGACATCATACTTGCATATAATAAATGTACTTTACATAAATATAGAATGAAAGGATTAATAATTCAACACTTGTCGATGCCTGAAATGTAAATCGAAGATATTAATAAAACGCATTGGTTAATTACAGGTTTTATCAAGATTTATATGTTAACAATAGTAAAAGTTGTTTGGAATTTTAAAAGAATTATTCAAAATTTAAATTATTTGGTGCTTGGTACTTGTGGCGCCACCTATAGAGCTGCCTGTGTACTAAGGATTCGATAACTGCGCCACAGCACCTGGCCATACAACACATTTTTCATGACTTAGTGAGTCTTGAAGTACACGTGAAACGTGAATG
>NW_017098043.1:44083-51111 GCF_001412225.1 Nicrophorus vespilloides
TTAATTTATTTCCACTTGTATTTCACTAGACGACGAAAATTTCGAACCGCAGGAAATCAAACCCCAGGTCGCCGTGGCAGCCTCGAACAAATGGGAAGGCGAAGACGAGGACGACGACGTTAAGGTAAAGCTAAATTTATCGCAAAATTCGGTTGTGCAAACTCGGAGTTCAACAATTGCGTGCACATTGCACAAACACTCAATGTTGAAATACTTAAAGTTCATAACCTTACATTTTTTGATAACTGGATTAGTCATACATCAAATTGGGACTTTCTTTAGGATTGCTGGGAGGATGAGGAGGAGGAAAAGTCCTCAGGCGATAAATCTGAGGATAAGGAGAAGCTCTACGCAAAGCCCAAGAGGAAACCACTTGCTGAAAGGATAGCTGAGAAAGAGGTATGTTCTATAACTGTCTATAGCTTTGGTAATATTTAAATACGTTATGTGAATGTTCAGAGGCTAAAGCGTGAGGAGATGGAGAGGAGGATGAGATTGGAGGAAGATGAGATGACACCGGAAGAGAAATTTAAGAGACAGCAAGAGTCGGATATTGCATGTGCATTGGAGACTACTTTTGGTAGTGCTGCAGTTGAAGGTGCTGGTGCCATTGACGGTGGAGCTCCAAACACAAAAGAGGAATTTGATGAGTTCGCCAATGCGCTCATGACAAAAATTCAGCCATTATCGAAAAGCATGGAATACCCAACATTCTCTGAGAATCTGATCAGAAATATTTGTGCAACATGTAAGTAAAGCCCAATGAAAACGATTTCAATTTACATCATTTACAATTTTATTAATTGCGCGAAATCGTTTCAGTAACATCTTTTGATTTGAAGAAGATTAAAACGACAATAGACAATTTATATTTGGAGAAACAAAAGATTGAGAAGGGCGACAAAGCGAAGAAGAACAAAGGAAAGGGAAAAGTAAAATTGAAGGTGGAAGGAAGCAATGTGAGTTACTCAATTACTATTTGCGCTTTGATTGTATTTTTATTAAATTCTTTCTTTTCTCTTTCAGCAATACTCTGCTTATGTAGGAGATTATGATGATTTCGATGAGTTTATGTAGCAGGCCGCAGACCTTAGCACTTTTTTTAATTCTATATATATATTTATATGAATTTTTTTTATGTCCATCATATTTTAAGTAATTGTTTACTTATTATTCAATTAACTTAAATAACATTATGTAGGTAATCATTGGATGTTTCTGATATACTGATACTGATTCTGTATACTGATATATACATGTTTTTGCAAGTGTTTTTATTATTATTTTTTACTTATTTTACTTTTGCTCCAAGAATATCTTTTCCTTTATTATTATAAATTTCCCATTACTACTTTTAACTAACCATATGTATTATTATTTTTCGAACACAGTGTATATATATCTACAACAAGAAAAAAAAAACAATATATATATATAAATACGTTATTAAGTAATTATCTAACCATTGGAAGAGTGCAGTTTATTAATTATATACGATTATATTATTATTTCTTTTATTTGTTGCTATTCCTTTCTTCGTTCTTGTCTTTGCCTTCATATTATTTATCCTGTTTTAATCGTTCTTCGCAGAACATCAATGGATATCGAAATGAGACGACCTTACTTATATTGCTGCAAAGGTAAATGTTGTATGTTGATATTAAGACAAATATGGTTATTATTTCAATAAGCTAATAAAACAATTCAGGGAATCAGAGTGCATTTTGTGGTGATGTTGCTTTTATTATTTTTATTTCTTGCATGATTGCAATGGATGCAACCTAGAGAAATTCAAATCGTTGATGAAATGGTTATTACGTATTTGTAATTCGTATTCTAAAAAGAAAGCAAATAAATAATTGAACTGTGTACAAACTAAATAAATTATAGATAATTACAAGAATTTTAAAATGTTTTCGTTTCATTGATTCGTACATTTTCTACCATACCCGTAATTAGTTCATTATTTTAAATGTTTTCTCTCGTTCTTGCATGTACATTTTTTTTGATACAATAGATTCCGCTTAATCGGGACAACCGTAAATAACAGAAAGAAATGGAACAAATATACCCGATTAAGCGGACTCATCTATATTAGTTTTTGTAAAGTGTTGGTCACCTATTCAAGTAATAACCGCCACACGTATTGTTTAACTTTAATAGACGATGAAAAAGTTACGCATTTCTAAATGTTATTTTTTAACGTTTCTCTAAACTTTTTGATGCTATATCATTACCAAAATAATATAAATAATTACAACTTATATTGAGTTTACATGTAATTATCCTGTAGACAACACTTGGTATTGGTCTATAAAATAAAATAGTTTAATAGAAATGTGATGTTGGTTGCATAATTTAAATTACAGAAGAGTTAAGTTATTATTATTTAATTTAAATATTGGATCACTCCATTCGTCTTACATCTGTTTTGCAGAACCCTTTTACTGTACAAAGACTGAGACTGGCGAAATTGTGACAGTTTAGACAATGTCTAAGTGTATTACAAGAGGTGAAAGCCTCAAGAAGAATAAATAAAGAATAATTTGAATTATATAGAATTTTAATTTCGCAGAATTTATTTGTCTTATCTTCAATGTATGTACAGTGGAAACTCATTTTCCAAACTTGTGTTCAAACATATTATGTGTAGGTTTCACAGTGTATTGATTTATGTTTGTTTAAAACCCATAGACAGAAAATTCCATAAAATCCATCTTTTATTTTAGTTTTAGTAAAATTTATTCAAACTTTTATACAACGAAAAAATGAACATTTGAAAAATGTTCGACTTTTTTTAGTATCATTAGAAATAAGTACTTAATTGAAATTACATTTAAAATATATAATTCTCATCTATTTGAAAAAAAATCTATGCTGGATTGGTTTGAAATTACCACCCCGAAACTCGGATATGATGTCATGTCCAGATTTATAACTATTTTCATCAACACATAAAAATATTTAAACAAATAAATAGGTAAAAGATTTATGCGTGAAACATATTTTAAGAACTATTGGAAGTTTGTTTATCTCTATACCTTCTGAAAAGTAAATATTAAAGAGTAATGAAAACTTCAAAGAACAAAATATTCATTTAAATTTGTAAATCTAATACACACACGTGTGTGTATAAATGCCCTTTATTATATAATAAATATTAATTTGTTACATAGTAATACAACAAAATTATTCTGTGAAATGAAGTACGTTATTTTTTTTCTTGGTAACATGTAATGAGTTTATAAAGTATTAACAAACTTCCTACAATACTGATAATCTATATAATAATGTACACTCGATCGAATAGACAGGAGAAAAACGTGTTTATTATCGCGATTGTTGCTATGTTAGTGTTGAACGCTTTTCGTATGTTTTGTTATTGAATTGGAGTATCGATTGTCTGGCTACGTACGGCTTCTGGATGTTACATTTTTATCCAAAGCAGCATTTCTGCACGTGTACTCCATTTTAACACGGATTACGAACGGAGCCGTGAGATTCGTTAAGCAAAACGAAAATAGCGATATCGATTTCCTTTATTCAATTTAAATTATGTAACGTCGCTTCGTGTAGTGTTTGTACTAATGTGTTAACGTTGCGTGCGTTTTCATTTACACGTCCACCTTGCAAGGCTTGAAACACAGCTGAAACATACAAGAATAACAAATTATTTATATAAAAATTGAAATTGTTTAATACAAGGTGGCGCAAAGATAATGTCAGAAATCGCCAATTTGGAGCCGTAAAACAAGCGCAATTATGCATCAACTCGGGAGGTAGCAATTTTCATGTAATTTCACAAATTTTACACTATTAAATAAACTTTTGATGAAAAGAGGCTCTTTTTTCTTTCATTAATAACAAAATGCCAGCCAATTCAAATTATGACATTACTTTTGCGCCACCTTGTATATTTACTTTATCTTACTTCTATTAAACTTGAATTCATTGCATTTAGTCTAAGGAATTTTGTGAACAATAATTGATAAAAAATTTAAATTGATTAATTGCAGTTTTTCAACGATTTTATATGTTCTAAAAACTTAAAATGAAAACTGTAATTACACTAAATACCTCGCATAGTGCAAATCGGATTAATCGAGAACTTTAAAACTCGATCATCTATACAACTAGTTCTAAAAAAATAGTTTATTTTGAAATTCGGACTGATTGAAACCGGACTATACGGGTTATTGCTGAACATAGATTGATTTATAGAAAAATAATTTTTTTTAATATTTGACTTGCTTTTTAAATGACTTAATGAAATTATCAATTAACAAATTGGTCTAGAAAATGTAAGAAACATATGCATAAATTGTATTTAGAGACAAATAATTTATGAATCAAATACGTTTTATATAAATGAAAAAAATAACTCACTTCAATGTCGCAGGTCAAGAAAATCCTGTCGTGATCTGGAAATTTGAATGCCTCGAACTCGGAATAAAACAGACTGGTAAAATTCGCGATCGGCTCACGTTTCCAATCCAAATTTTTGTATTTCTTCCTATTACAAAGACACAAACATTGTCACATCATAAGTTTCAACAGTTCACTCAAATTCTCTTACGATTTTGATTTGTCCTTTTCGAATCTACTGTACAAGGTCAAAGAATTGTTCGATTTTTTCAAGTTCTCCTCGTCGTACGCAACGCATCTGTTAATTTTCAAATCGTAGAGTCTGCTCTTGTCTTTCATGAAGATCAGAAGAGATATTTCACTTCCAATTTCAACCTCGGAATTGATTGGAGACACCTGATTATTAGATTTTAAAATAAAATACATTCTTTTTTTAGGATTTAGTTACTCACGTTTGGATAGATTCCATCCTGCGTATCCATCCAGGTTACGACAGGCTCTTTGGATATTGGCACGTAGAAGGAATGGTACCGTTTATCAGTAGTTATTAAAACCATTCGAGATTTTTCACATAGAATCTAACACATTTCACATACAATTTTTTGTTAATTTATTTATCGTTACTTACGATTGTTGCAAATCCAAGTGAAATTACTAATATGATGAACTTCATTATTCATTAGTTGTATTGTTTTTTGTGAGTCCAAAATGTGGAAACTATCAATTTGATGTTGTTTGAACAAAACAATTTAGATCAGTGTGTCAATACCAACGACTTTGCTTTTTCTTTATATATGTTCGTTTGTGTGCGGGGAGAGGAGAGCGTTCGATTGGAGCCTCGGACAGAATCCAATTTAGTGGAGATGTCGTTTATGACCATTTACATTTTATTCGCTTTTCGAGGTAAAATAAAAATATGTGCGCGGTTTCTCCTCCATAACTCATCTCGTTGTTTGAAGAAAGTCCCGTTTTCCGGCATCTCGGAACAAACAAGCCTTAATAAATTTCTACTGTTAAAACTATTTCTATATATGTTTTAATAAACAATACATTATTTTGAAAGTTTAAAAGGTCAACAAAAATAAGTTAATGATAAATAGATTTTAAAGAAACTGATGACAACCTGTTTTCTGATTAAGTTATTGAAAATTTCGTGATTATTTTTGAAAAACCAAGACATTATTTAACTAATAGATGATAAAAAGTAGGTCTTGAAGAAATTGTAAAAAAATAAAAAGTATTTATTTTACCCACAAAACTCTATTTTACTAAGCCTTGAGAAAAATGTAAGTAGTTATAATTAAATTAAGATAATTAGACTTAACTTTTGTAAAAAACTAAGTTTTGAAGAATTTTTAGAACATATTTGAAATAATTCCTAATAATGTAATTAGAGTTAACTTATTTAAACATATAAGTCTTGAAAAAAGTAAAAGTAATTACTGTTCAATAACGAATCATGAAAATATTTGAAATAATTTTACAAATATAAATAAACAAGAACAGTATTTGGTATATTACTTTTTGAGAAAAGATACTAAGTCTTAAGAGAACTGAAGATATTTATTATCAAAATAATATAATTAGACATAACTGTAAATAGCTGAATCTTGTAGAATGTGAAAGTTGTTATTATAAAATAATATTATTAGCAAATTTGGAAAATATTTAAAATTATTCCTAATAATTTAAATTTCCAACTTAGTTATTATCATATACAAGTAGATATTATCTATAGTTATCAATTTTGGAAAATAATTATATAGAATATTAGAAATAATTTATAATTTCAAAATTATCATAAATTGATTTTTAATAACATTTGTGCTTATTTCGGAAAATAATCTATAAAATGTTGTCAAGACAAGAGAATTTCGAAAGTAATTTATAATTATATAAGGTTAAAAGCATTTTAGAATTTTACATAATTTATATGATAGAAAAAGGAAGTTTCTGAAGAAACTGCAAAGAGATCAATTTTGGAATGAAAATGAAATAAAATAAGATGAAAATTGATCTATTAACTGTAAAAATTACTCAAATGTGAAATTGTTATCATTTTGTTTACCTTTTCTTTATAATATTCATTACATTTCTAAAGTTCATATAATTTTTCATCTGTTTACTGATCTTTATTCCTTTGCAGACGGAGATTTTACAAGGTCGCATTTTCGACATTTTGGGCGGATATATCCGCCTAGTTATAATTAAATTAAGATAATTAGACTTAACTTATGTAAAAAAAACTAAGTTTTGAAGAAGTTTGGAAAATATTTGAAATAATTCCTAATAATGTAATTAGAGTTAACTTATTTAAACATATAAGTCTTGAAAAAAGTAAAAGTAATTACTGTGTAATAACGAATCATGAAAATATTTGAAATAATTTTACAAATATAAATAAACAAGAACAGTATTTGGTATGTTACTTTTTGAGAAAAGATACTAAGTCTTAAGAGAACTGAAGATATTTATTATCAGAATAATATAATTAGACATAACTGTAAATAGCTGAATCTTGTAGAATGTGAAAGTTGTTATAATCAAATAATATTATTTGCAAATTTGGAAAATATTTAAAATTATTCCTAATAATTTAAATTTTCAACTTAGTTATTACCATATACAAGTAGATATTATCTATAGTTATCAATTTTGGAAAA
>NW_017098044.1:0-1621 GCF_001412225.1 Nicrophorus vespilloides
GTTTCTGTCAATGTCATTTAGGTGTCAGTTGTGAGTACGAAATCAATAGATAATTTGTATACAAATTAATGTTTTTGTATGGACAAAACACAGAAAGTCGAATTTTCAGTGGTTTACTGAAGCCTTGGAAGGATTGAAGCCGCGTTTCATTGCAGAAGAAACAGATTGAAGTAATTCGTAAGGCAAATTTAGTTTGTTGACAAATTCAATTGTTTCTGTCAATGTCATTTACTTGTCAGTTGTGAGTAAGAAATCAATACATAATTTGTATAAAAATTAATGTTTTTGTATGGACAAAACACTGAAAGTCGAATTTTCAGTTGTTTACTTAAGCCTTGGAAGGATTGAAGCCGCGTTTCATTGCGGAAGATACAGATTGGAGTAATTCGTAAGGCAAATTTAGTTTGTTGACAAATTCAATTGTTTCTGTCAATGTCATTTACGTGTCAGTTGTGAGTATGAAATCAATACATAATTTGTATACAAATTAATGTTTTTGTATGGACAAAACACTGAAAGTCGAATTTTCAGTAGTTTACTTAAGCCTTGGAAGGATTGAAGCCGCGTTTCATTGCGGAAGATACAGATTGGAGTAATTCGTAAGGTAAATTTAGTTTGTTGTCAAATTCAATTGTTTCTGTCAATGTCATTTACTTGTCAGTTGTGAGTAAGAAATCAATACATAATTTGTATACAAATTAATGTTTTTGTATGGATAAAACACTGAAAGTTGAATTTTCAGTGGTTTACTTAATCCTTGGAAGGATTGAAGCCGCGTTTCATTGCGGAAGATACAGATTGGAGTAATTCGTAAGGCAAATTTAGTTTGTTGACAAATTCAATTGTTTCTGTCAATGTCATTTACGTGTCAGTTGTGAGTACGAAATCAATACATAATTTGTATACAAATTAATGTTTTTGTATAGACAAAACACCGAAAGTCGAATTTTCAGTGGTTTACTTAAGGCTTGGAAGGATTGAAGCCGCGTTTCATTGCGGAAGATACAGATTGGAGTAATTCGTAAGGCATTGTTGTTGGAGACCGATGGAAGAAGACTGAAAGGATGGATGGATGGAGGTAAGCCTTTCCTTTCTGCTTGTAGCTTTGTTGCTGAGTTTGGGAGCGCAAATCAAAAAATCCCTAATCTAATCCCACTGTGCGCGGCTGGAGGAAAGCGTCCGCAGGATGGCGTCCTGGACGGCGTTTTTCGCGAAAGAGGAAGAGAGAGAGAGAAGAGCAAGTGCGAGATTGGAGTAGGAGAGAGAAAAGGACGGAGCAGCCCAGGACCGGCGCCGTATAATATTGACAGGGGGAACAGTGCCAAGCGTCGCGGCGCCTTCATTTACACACAACCCTTCTGACCGTGCAGCGCCTCACACGTATCGCAGCACACTCCAATCCACACCGACACGCATTCCGGACTTCGCGAATCCAAGACTCTACCGGTAAGTCCACCACATGTCATCTATAACTTTAAGATTTAAATACCTCAATTTTAATTTAACAATTCCAAAGGAAACTTATTTTAACATAATTAATTAAAACTGTTACACCTTTGTAAGGACTAGCATATTTATTGTTTTGCGTGGGATTCAATTAAAGCCGGTTTCTGTTGGTTGC
>NW_017098045.1:0-30031 GCF_001412225.1 Nicrophorus vespilloides
GTTATCGATGAACGTTAAACAACGTTGGCATTTGTTTTATTTCTATTGTTTTCCCGGATGACACGCCTACTGCAGTTACTATCGTTCTTTTCTTTATTTATGGAGAAATCAACTTTTGCGTTTTCGTTTCGAAATAATCCACTCTCAATATTATTTATTTAACTGTAAAATGAAATTTTTATAGATTAACTTCAATTACGACTTGGAGATTTTCAAAAATTTGCTCTTCTCTTGCTTGCTGCGTTTATTAAAAACAAATGCGTTTATTACATTGATCTGTTATCGATGAACGTTAAACAACGTTGGCATTTGTTTTATTTCTATTGTTTTCCCCAGATGGCACGCCTACTGCAGTTACTATCGTTCTTTTCTTTATTTATAGAGTAATCAACTTTTGCGTTTTCGTTTCGAAATAATCCACTCTCAATATTATTTATTTAACTGTAAAATTAAATTTTTATAGATTAACTTCAATTACGACTTGGAAATTTTCAAAAAAAATGCCCTTCTCTTGCTTGCTGCGTTTATTAAAAACAAATGCGTTTATTACATTGTTCTGTTATCGATGAACGTTAAACAACGTTGGCATTTGTTTTATTTCTATTGTTTTCCGGATGACACGCCTTCGTTATTTATGGAGAAATCAATTAGTCGGATTGTAAATGGTAAAAGTGTGCGAGCGAGTTGCGGTGGATGCGCCGGGTATGAAATACATTTCACAATTTTCTTCATTATTTTGTTGTTGTTGTTGTTGTTGTTGTTAAATGTATGCATTCAATTATACATGCACGTGTTGTTTCGGTGCACGTACGTACGTATGCGAGGGTTTTGGAAGTTTAAAGCCGGAAATTGCGGCCGGTGAACTTCCGGTGGTCCACGGACAATACGGCTTTATTATATGCGCGGAGGATTGGGGGAGAGTGAGTGGGTTTAGGGGGCGCTGCAGTTGATGTTGTTGTTGTTGGGGTGGTGGTGGAAGGGTTGGAGAGATCCGCAACCACCCACGCACCGACGCCACCCACTGTTGCGCGTCGCCCTTCGACCCCACCGCCACCACCACCGCCGTCACACAGCGTGCGCGGAGAGACAATAGTTTTCAATTTACAGTTCGTCGGGGCTAATTGCTTCTCTCTCCCTCACTCTTCACCGACAGAAATCTAATTACGTTTTATTTATTTCGGCCGTTCCGACGACGACGACGAAATGAATACTTTCCGAAGATCTTCCACCCCCACCCCTAATTACCAATGTATTGTTCTTGCCTACTTATTCACCCGCCGCCCCATCTCACGCCATTTCCACCATTTAAATATGAATTATTAAATGCTCTTGTCTCTGCATACATACATATATTCTTATGCGTCTCTTCTTTTTTTTTTGTATTCTCACTTCTCCTCGTACATTTTCTATACGATTTCATGTGATGTGTGTGTACGCTTTTCTCTTCTCATTTATTTCCCTACTTGATGATGGAAAGCGGAGATCGTTGGTTCTTTTTTCTTCTCTCTTTGCCGGAGCTTTTACCGCATTTCCCTCCGCAATTCTCCGAACCCTTACCCCACCCCCTCTCCTTCCGGGGGTCGTAGAAGAAGTGGGCAATAAAAAAATCTCCGTAACGACTCTCGCTCTCCTCCGTCCAAACAAGGAAGATCCTCTTCTCCATCCAATTGGCGGTGCTTTCGGTTCTGAAAATAATAATGAAAAAAAAAAAAGAAGGCGAGTAGAGAGAGGAGAGGAACTACTAACCGACGCACATTAATCTTTCACGCATCAATTCCTGCTACCGTTATCTATTATACCGAAATCCTCCAACGATTTCTTCAGAACACTTCAAAAAAAAAAAAAAACTCTGAACAATTAAATTTGACAAACAATGATCATACGTTTTACATGTTCCACAGTTCGACTAATTACGCTACATCCATTTTCCTCTTTCATTGACTTTCATCTGTCATTGTCCTTTTTTCTGAAAGTGATTCATCGTTTTGTCAATATTTTTGGTTACTTCCATTCAATAACTGTCAAATAACCTTTGACATTCGTTGAGGATTGACGTTTCTCTTACGCTATTTTCTGCTATTCAATTGATTTTTGTAATTATATTCCTTGATGCATTTCCATATTCAAATTTCGATAATTCTGATCGAATTTCAAATTTCTAACCAATTTGGGACATTTTCCCCTAATTCATTGTTTTGGTTTTACACATTTTCTTTTTTTTTATATAAAAAAACAAATTTATTGTCGCTTAATTTAAATTTCATCCTCTAATTCTTATGACTGTTGTGAATGTAATACTCAAAACAAAGAAAATTGACATATTTGACATATGACATATTTGTCTTGTCATATGACGTATGTCATTCACAATTCGTTTTTTCGATCACTTTGAATTTGATTTCTTCGGACTGGATTCGCATATTTTCAAGTGAAATCCTTGAATCTGTTGTACACCGATTTACACATCTTTACTCTTACTTTTTTTTTTTTTTTGGATAAGTAAACATATTCTTCTGACAAACTTGTTATTGTTTTGAACTTTGCGATGAAAAGTTTTGTCAAGCACAATCACAATCTGACGATATACCTGTATAATTGCCTGTCATCTGTTGAATGACGCTGTATTAGTTTCTTTGAGGAAAAACTGTCTTTTTTTCTGTTGACGTTGCATTGTTTTGTTCAATCCTTTCGCACTGCAAAGGATGAATTTATTCATCATAAACGACTCTTCTGCTTGAGCTCTGATGTTTCGAGAATCATTTCTATATTTGCAAATTGATTAATCGACAAGTTCGTTGATGTAGACGAATGAATGTCGACGATGCGCCGCGAAGAATGGGGAATAATCGAAACTGGTGGTGGCTGTGCTTGTAATCAGTTAATTGCTTTTGCGGATGGGCCGGAACCTATGTTCATCAGATATTATTGTCGTTGCTATGGTAGAGAGAGAGATAGTGGCGGAATTAGCATTTGACGTTTATTAGTGGTGTGTGTATCCAGGAGAGAGAGAGAGAGAGAAAGAGAGAGATCAGAGGCAGCGGCGGCGGTGGTTGTGTGTAATCTGCCACCACCGGTTGTATAATCTAATCATTCATGCCTACCAACCCTCTCCCATCGCGATCGAGATGCGGGGGTGGGATGGTGGTCGGCAGTTGCGTGGGTGGCCGGATGGTTGAAAACACCCACACCTGGACTCTGGCTGCGCGGGGCAAGCACAAAATAATAAATCGATAATCCACCATCCTCGACGCTCGCTCTCAGCGGGTGGAGGGAACGAAATGAAAGAGAGAGAGAGAGAGAGTGAGGTGAATGTCGTTTCGTGGCGTATGGGGGGATGCTCGTGCGCCCCGCGACCTGTGACACTGTTTTGGGAGCCGTAGTTGTCCCGGCGACGATTCACCCTTAGCCTCGTTTCCGTTAATTGAGTGATCCAACATAGGCGATTACCACTACGACTACTCCATCCAGTCACCATAAGTCTTGGTCTGCTTGTTCGCTTGCTTGCACGTAACCCATCCCCCCAAAGCTTCTCTCTCTCTCTCTCAAGAAGGTCGTCGATGGGACCGAGCGCCGAACCTCGCGGTACACCGGTCGACCGAAACAATTGTAGGTACGTTCGACATTCTCATCGCTCATCATTTTGGTAACCATTGTAACGAATTGTTCTCAGGTGTGCGTGCATGCATGCGAAGAAACTGACATCCTCGCCTCCCCCGATAAGGTGAGGGTACTAAATCCTCTCTTTCCCACCCTCTCTCTCCCCCAGAGAGTACAGGTGTGCGACGGGTAATTCGGGGTTTGGTAACGCTTTTTGCGCATCCGGCCAACCGTGATTTATTAATTGCTTTTTGCGACGTGTCTTCTCCTTCCTGCTTGCTGTTTGCTTCTTCTTCTTCTCCTCCTCCTACCATAGGGGAGATTATCAGCGCCCAGATGCGTTTCGTTTGTTTTGTACTTTGACAAGTGAGGGGGGGTGGCGAGCGGGCGGTGGATTTGGAACACGGCTTGCTGCGTTTCCCATGCTGATGCTACTCTTCCTACATACACACATATCCAAAGCTCTCTAGCATTTTGTTTGCAGAAAAACGTTAAATACACATACACGTACATATTATTTTAGGAATCTTCTCTTCGTATTTACCCAAGCAAAGTGCACGTTCGCAAAAATTCTATAAATAAAATTCTTACGATTCACTAAATTACACGAAGAAAAGAAAAGAAAAATCATTTTCAGGACAACAAAGAAAATCTCTGATATCTGATATATTCAAATCTGAACTCTTTCAACTATTCAACACGACTGGTATTATAATTTTCAGTTTTAAGGTCCTGAAATATTGAATTTTCTTTCGACTTTATGTTGCCAATTTTTATATTCTACAACACAACAAAAAATAAATAAAAAAAAGAAAAGGTTTGTCCTCGACAATTGATTGAAACGATACATTTTCAATTTTTTCTGTCATCACAGATGTGATTTTTTCAAATATCGAAAAATTATATCCATTTAAACAAAATAAGAAAATGTTAAAATAATTACTTTGTTAATTGTAATAACTTCGAACGTTCGTTGCTATACTTTCGTATCGCCTGATCTCATTTTATGCTTCGCCTTCGATGGAACAGCTCCTAATTATTGTGCGTTTCGCGCAAATATCTCAATTCGCATTTGACACCTGTCATCCTTCATTGATTGATCGGAGGTTAGAGGATGGTCAGTCGGTCTATGTCGGTCGGTGTGCAAATTACTGCTTTCCTATTACCGTTTTCTTTCGCACGTACTCGTTGCGCATCCACTACACCTTGTTTGGTATAATTTTGTCTCGCCGTGTGCCCATTATCATATGAATGCTAATTATCCGATGAATTGACATTTCAATTGTCAGATGGAATGACAGTTATCGAATGTCACTTTCTCTCTCACACACACTCGTATCTTCCTGTCACTGTAAAAAAGGTGACGATAGTTTTGCTTCGAAATGTTGATGTTAACATATGGATGAGGTTGAGTTTGGTTGGAGGAAGATGAGAATGAGTTACGAGGAGGTGGGGCAGCCGAAGAAATGAATATTTATAAAGTCTTCGGGACTGGGGAATGGGACGACGGCGTGCGGGCAATAAATTTTCTTGCGAATGAGAATGGTCGACTGAGACAGAGAGAGAGACGCAATAAATAAACAATTTCTAATTTTAAATGCGTGCGCGCCGCCGCCGCCGCCGCTCCTCGTCCGGTGATTTTTCGGTCATCGTCTTGCTCAAATATTTAATTAGCCCTCTCCTCAGCATCATTACTTATCTTTCATCTCTTTCTTTCCTCCTCCACCTACATACATCTGTTCCATTCACATCTCCTTATTGCATCGCCCCCACCGACCATCAATTCCCTTTTCGGAGAGGATGGGGGGGCTTGGGTCGTGATCTTGCGATTCGATTCTAATCGCGAGGTTTATGCGACGATAAAAATCGCAATCTATTCGAGTGGACCGTAGTAATTCGATTTGTGCGTGGACGTAAAAATTCGATGATCCAAACGAGAATTTTTCACTTGGGACTTCTTTTATTTACGACGGTGTTTCGATCCGTTCATTTCGTAACTATTCTCAAAATTATTGCAATTCTTCTTCAGAATTACCGTTGCTGGCGCCGACACAAGATAATAACATAATTATTTATATAAAATAAAACGGACACAATTAATTAGATTACTGATTTGGTGTTTAAAAGTTATTGAAAATCATCGTAAATATTGTTAATAATCACATACGTAACGAACAGTAAGAGACGTTCCATTGCTACATTCACAATCATGCTGCGTTGAAATTACCCGTTGACACGGCAACACTAACAACTTTTGTTTACTGTCAAATATGACATTCTAAGTACTGTCATTCTGATTAGAATATATGTGATTACCAACAACAACAACAACAAATAAAATCATGTAAAAAGTCTTAACATCGGATTTGCTGTTTTACCATCAACTTCTGCTTAAGTAATTTCCAATGGATTTTGCATTAACCGTTTCTTGATTTCAAGCAGACTCGTTTACTTTGCTAAGAACATCACGATTATTATTATTATTATTTCCAAGACAAATTCTATTTGATGTGCAGATTTCGTTGCAATATTAAAAGCGCCAGTTTCTCTATGTTCGCTCGTCGACCATATGAGATGCAATATTGATGTTCTGGTGGAGGATCCGGGTTTTGCGCGACCTCTCGCGTTGTGCTTATTTTATTTTGTTTATTTTAAATTTGGTGTGTTGGCCCTACCTGAATAAGAAACGTCAACTGTCATCGATTGATAATAATAATAATCAATAACAACAACAATATTTTTGCAGTGGACAGCAGGAACACTCCTATCCTGCGACCGCACGAGGATGAGGACTCGTTTCCAGTGCTTTGCGACAGGGAGCTGCACTCGCTGCACCGAAACGTCCCGGCGCTCAGGCGTCGCGACGTCGACACGGCCACCATCAAGCAGCACTACTACCCCGAAGGTAAACAACAACAAACAACTAACGTATATCAACGGTTACCAATTGTTTACTATTTTGTTTTTATAAAATTTTGTTGATGTCGTACCAACTTTTGTGCAAATGGAGGAGAGCGAAGCGAAAACGGCCGGAGATAAATAAATTTCTTTGCGAGGCAACAAAGCCAGAGATAAACGTTACGTCTTGGTCGTAATTGTCGACGAAAGTTTCGACAATACAGCGACGACGACGCTTATCTGCGCTCTCGTTACGGGCGCGCGCGGAAACTTCTGACTTCCGGAACCGGAAGTTCCGCCATTCCGACGGAACGCTTCCGACCGATTGCGACAATTATCATCATTCTCTGCGAAAATTGAAAACGCGTCCGTCTCCAGATACAAGCGCACATGTTAACATCTTTTAATTAACTTCGCTTCATCGATCTAACGGTCGATTCGAACTAATTGGAAATTGAAACAATATTCGTTTTGTTCTTTTCGAGCGCGCAGGTTGGTAACGATTTCGGAAATTCAATTCCGCCAACAATATCGCACCTTTCGCTCGCGTTTTCCGCACGCAATTGTTAGTGATTGTTGAATTGCGTCGTTGGCAGAATTGTCGCGAGTGCGCGTCCTTTTTTTTTTGTTTTTTTGTTTGTTTATTTCTATTGTTTGTTTGTTTGTTGGTGTGGCGTCAGGCGGATGGGGTTGGTTGGTGTGCGGGGCCGCATTCCTGGCGCACCTGTTGACTTCCGGGCTGCAGTTGGCCTTCGGACTCCTCTACATCTACACCATCAAGTTCCTGGTCAAGAGGCAGCAGCAGCAACAGCAGCAAGATTCTTCGCCTGCGGCCGCGACGTCCACTTCCCTCGACGGCGTCTCCATCCACCACGATTTCTACGTGATGGCAACAGGTATGCCCATCGAAAACATAAATTGGGGCCCCAATTATAAAGCTTCATTAAAATCCACGACCTGCGGCTACACTTTTATTTGTTTCTCATTCATTTCCGGTTGGGACAGATGGCGCTGCGGATGCGATTTCCTGATTCGATTTTCGCTTTTCAAATTTAATTATCGTCCGAATTAATTCCATTTACGTTTTGTTTCGACCGACGCCGACCGACAACAGCAACAAAAAAACGGGTGTAATTCGGTTGTATAATCGAATTTGCCGTCGCAAATGAAAGACCTCTGATTTCCGCTGGGGAAGAAGAGGCGCTCGAGCAGAGCACTCTATTTTTTTTTTGTGCGATTCACTTTTTTTTCTTTTTTTTTTAATTTCGCCACCGTAGATGCGCGACATATCGTCCGAATTACTGCAGGCATCGTTCGCTTTGATGTTCTCCCCCACGTACAGACCGGGGGAGGACAGGACGTTCCGGCATTCTCCTGCCGTTTCGTCGCTTTCGGATTACTACAATGGTTTTAACACGCAAAGCCCACCGCCCGCTTCGAAGCATTACACGTTGCAGGTAGATCATCTATCTGTCGCCCGGATTTAATGAAATTTCCTAGCGCACTGCATTAGCGGATATTACCTACACGATTTACGCCTTTGATGCATTCATCACCTACGGTCATTTCAAATTTACGCTCTTTGTCCAAAGAATTATAAAAAAAAAACAAATATGATTAACTTATTACAATTCTAATTATCTATTTCCTTTTATACTTTTCTATCCACTTTTAAACATGACTCACGTCATATCAAATCTCCAGATTATCTTGTTTTTAGTCACGTAAACACGTATTTTGACTAAAACATTTCTTATGTTGTGGATTAAAATGATTTCCGCACGACCGTTTAATGTTCAATCATGTTTTCTTGACTTCCAGAACAGACAACTGTAAATAATTTCATTTCTATATGGATTTTTTTTTTGCATTATTCCATGGATTTCTTTCTTACAGTTGTCATCAATTCCGTTCATTGTCACCTCTGCATCTTGAATGTCTTAACTGTTAAACTAAATCAACTGTTAAACAAGACGTTAATTGTCAGAATCGACACTTTCATTTATACTGAATTGGTTCATTTTTGTTTTGTTTTGTTTTTTGTTGGCATTGTTTCTTTTTACGGTCATCTGCATAAAAACAAATTGAATAATAATATTTTATTAACATCATATGGAAGAGTGCAGTGTTTCACCACTTTACCAATAACAAATTAAAAAAGAAAAATCTATGATTATTTCCTTCTTTGCAATTTGCATCGGATTGAAAACTCCCTACACATTTACCAATTGTACTCTTATTGTGCTAATTGACGCTGGTTTGCTCCGCTTTTGATTTGCTCTTGCTTACAAAAAAAAAAAACGAGACTCACAAAACGTTTATACGCTAAAGACAAATTATTCTACACGGATTTGATTCTTTCTTTCCTTCATAATTTACATTTTCAATGATGATGATACGTTCTTTTAGTGGCAACATATCTATCTTTATTATTTATTTTATCATCGATAATTGAAGGATACGCGTGCTTTTTTAATTTCTTCGTGTACTCTTTTGTACTAATCTGATTTGATGATGTCTTTTGCATGTCATACGATTGCTATGGTTACAGAAATCTAAGATTGCGTTTTTTTATCATCTAAACTAATTCTAGATGCACGTTAATTTGTTTCCACTATATTTACTAACAATAATTCAATTTACTATTTCCACATTCTAAAGTAAATTTGTTGTTTTTTTGTTGTATTTTCATATATAGAAGGTATTAAATGCAACGCTTGCTTGCTTTAATACTGGATTTCCAATTTCGAACCAGTGAAGTCATAAAAAATTCTTGTATTCTTTTTATCACTGATAAGATGATTTTTGCATTTAATCTTTGACTCTCAACTGTTATCATATTCACTTTTTAGATGAGACATGTTTCCAAGACGATGGCGTCAATATTTACTTTGTTGTTTGTCATGGCGATTTTATTGTTTTCATTTCTTTGTTTTTTTTGTGCTTTTCTTTCGTAATCTCACGTAATTGCTAATTAATTGTACGACTTCCAGTATGAAATAAATTAAAAAAGAAATGCATAATATTTTACTCATTCACGAGAAATCTTATTTTTATACGAAAATTGTCTTACAATTCGTTTGATATTTCGAACGCGACGCTTAAATGTTGTTAGATTTTCATCTGAATCGAAAGTATATGGGTTTTTTTAAGTGAGCATCTCAATTTCAATTGAATCATAAATATATTTCTATTACATTATCTTCACGAATACGATCATAATCGTTACATGTGCTGCGTTTTTATTATACAAATGATATGTTATTTGGAAGGAAATTGTTTGGACATCGATCTATTTGGATTTATTTTCATAAAAAATCTCTTTTCATTTTGGCAGATCACGACGATAGAGGAATTCTTCGATTGCATTTGTGAATCTCGCTTTTAACGTGAATTTTTATCGTTATTTCATCGACGGGACGGGAGTGAGACTTTAACGACCGATCGTTAAGTTTAAAGTGATATTTGAATGTCTTCATCCGGGGGGGAAGCCGTCACAACCACTTTGCAGATTCGTTGTCATTGGATACATAAACATTTTTTTTATGCTTTTTTTTCTTTTCGTGGACGGATGAATGGGCTTCGAAAAGGCCAAATTAATTGACCCAGAAATGCGTATTATTTATGTGAAACACACACACGCACACACACATAAGAAAGCGACAAACAAACTCGTTAATTAAAAATAATTGCACCCACGTTGACAACCGCGTCGCCATCGGCCATTCATTGTTTTGACAAGCTGCATTGAGTATTTGACGTAAGCTGTCAAGGTGAAAGACGCTCTGCATTCAGTACTTGACGTAAACTGTCAGGTTGGAAGACGCTGCTGCTTGCGATCACGATAATAATTGCAAATGGATTTCCTTTTTTTTTATAATGATTAAGGTTATATTTTTTTGGAATGTAAATAATTAATGTTCCTTGTAGTGGAGAGCGGAGTAGAGTAGCTTATCCTGTTTCTATTTTCGGTATGTATTTTTTTTTTCGGCCCGAAGCGCGGACCGATTTAATTAGACATTATTTATATATATTGAATAGTTCGGGGCGCGGCATCGACCGAGCAATCTCCGCCCATTAAATGCGGATACCAGAAAAAGGATGTCTGTCTCTATGCCACATACCTACCTACCTACCTACCTACAACCTATCTATATATCTTCCTACGACGCTTGCCATGGTTTGTGTGTGTGTGTAGGCTTTCTCTTTCTCTTCTTCGCCTTGGCAACGGGCGCCTAGCGACTATGACCATATCTCGCTCGATGATGATGATGCTTAGTAATCGTCTCATTTTACAGTTTTAATTACACTTTCCAAATCGGTTAATAAAAATACCTATATATATATATAAATAAATAAGTATGCATATGAATGTGTGTAATCTAATCGTGGCACCTGTTTTTTTTTTGGTCGTTCCTTCATTCCTTCCTCGAGAACTCGAACCATCTTATTTATGTGATTGCGCCCGATTAATTTGAATTTTATCTCTTCCTTTCGGACCGTAGTTCTACCATCATCATCAAGTCTTGGTCTCGTCCTAATGACTTGACGAAAATATCGTAAAAAGTAAAACAAATTAAATCAATCCATCGGTTAATCTACTTCTGCCTCCCGTCCAATCTAAATAAGCAGTTGAATTCCGTTTAGATAATAAGTGAAAAGCGTACGTTCGAAATAACTCCACTCCACTCGGAAATGTATGTCTGTCTTGTGCAGTTGATTAATCGTCCGATTTATGCGAATCATAAATTATATGACTTTGAGCGAGTTTCGTACACTTGAGCGCATTCTTTTTACGAATTAAAAAAAAACTTCTGCATGTTATGATCAAAGTCTTATTTTCAACTAAGTATTCGAAAAAAATAAAGAAAACTGGAATTTCATTTCGGTTTTTGTTACTATGGTCAGTAAACAAACAAACAAACGTCAACTTTGACGTTGATCTTTTGCTGTCATTTTTTTGACGGTTGGAATATTTTTATTTTGTTCGCGTTTTATTTCATTTTCGTTTTGCATCTTGTATTGTTGTTTGTTTATTTTGTGTTGTTGTTGTCGTTGTTGATGATGATGCAAAGATGAATGAGCTGAAGGGAAAATTCGTGAACATCGTGCTGAGCGTGGAGGAAGGACGCGGCTTCGACTCGGTGAAGAACCCCATGTACGTCACGGCCAACTTCAATGGCCGCGTCATGGAATCGGACGTGGTGGAGGCCCATCCGAACATCATCTTCAACACGGAGATGGTGTGGGAGACGGAGAAGAAGTTATTGCGGAGGGCGAGAGGAGCGTATGCGCGCGTCCGCATCGAGTGCTTCACCACGGAGAAGAGATTCGTGGGGTTCGTGCTGCTGTGCTTGCGGAGCGCTCACATCCTCGCCTCGAGTCGGACCTGCTTGGAGGTGCCGTTCACGTGGAACCGTCTGATCAACGTGCCTAGCGAGTTCAAGAGAGGTACGCCGGAGCTGCACGTCTCCCTCACCATCAGAGACTATCTGACGACCAGCGGCATCGGCGATTTACCGCCGGCCATTCCTCCGCAAACGCTCAGCCCGCCCGACGAGCAGAACGTCAACGATTGCAATCATGACGATGATGATGACGTCGAAGACGAAGGTAATGTCAAGATCGTCGACCATAAGGTGCGAATACCTATAAGGTACGGGAAAAATGGATTCCTGCAGGTGGGGAGAGACGATGAGAAACTGGACAGGTTTCAGCTGAAGATAACGTCGAGGATGGCCTCGAATCTGGACACGCTGCTGCCGGAGAGTTTGGTCTTCAGTCAATCGCCGAAAAAGTACCATCTGTCGTTCGACGTGTTCGGAACGCCGGTGAAGACGCGCACGTTCTCCAGAGATCTACACGAGAACGTGAACGTCAACGAGACTGTAGTGGTTAACCTGTTGAGCAACATGCAGGTGCTTTCCGCGTACTTTCAGCAATTTCCCACCGTCGAAGTGACCTTTTTGAATGATCAGTCGAGTCTGGGGAGGACGCAGGTCGATTTCACCCGCTTCGACTGGGAGATGAAGCAGCACGAGCCGGAGTGGACGAGGATGGAGTTCGAGGAGAATTGCGAATTCGACGGTGCCTGTTCACCAGTGGAAGAAACTCAGCAGCCTCGCCGTCGCACCCCGACATTGGGCGTTAAAGCTCAGGTGGAGAGACTACGCGAAGTCGGACAAGGCGACAAGGAGTTGCTCTCCCCGAAAGTCCGCTACTCGCCATCGCCGCAGTGCGGTGAGCTTTTGATTGAAACGAAGACGCGACCGCAAAGCAACAGCGTGGATCGCGTCAAACCTGCAATAATCAATAAAGAGTCGACGACGACAAACGCCGTCCCGGAGACGGCTATCCTGCAAAGCACTTCTTCGCCTCAGCTGCAACCCAGAACCGACGACAGTTGCCTCGATGTTTTCCAGCAGTTTTGTCTGGATCTGATCGTGGAGAACTTCACGTGGCGCAGACCGCCGCCCGCCAAATCCACGCAATGCTACTTCAACTTTCAACATCCGAAATGCAACGCAATGCTTAGCGTCAAGGCCGATTTGGAGAGGCAGATCAACCGTCGAGTGCAGCTGGAGAGGGTCGTCTGCAAGCTCATATTCATCTCGACCAAAACGCGCGTCAAGCGAATGCTGTGCACGCACTCGCCGCGCATCCACTTGGTGGATTCAAAGAAAACGAGATTGTCTCAAGACTTCGGTATCGATGCGAAATTAATCAGCTTGCTGCATCCCGAACTGACGCAGATGCTGTCGCTGAAGACGCCCAAGGGAGAAGAACTGGCCGACGTCTCCGTCTCGGTGTTCCTGGAGGTGGCCGATCTCGGTGCCTCGTCGCCGAAATCCAACTACGAGCTGCTGCCCACGATCCTGGACGATAGCGTAATTGTATCCGATTTGGCGCAGTTGGAACGTTGGAAGCAGGAGGAGCGCGACAGATTTAAGAACGAGATGGAAGCGCTTCGACGTCGCGAACTGCAAGTGTTGCACAAAGATTGGATTTCGCGAAAGAATAAGTTGGAGAATGATCTTCGAAACAACATCACTCGCTGCAAGAAGCTATCTCGACAGTTGAAGAAAAGTGCGCACCGCGCGATGATCGACAGGACTGTGGAGGCGCGACGCAAATCAGATGGAGGCGGCGGTGACGAAGACGAAGAGGATGAGTTCAATCTGTACATGGAGATACACAAGAACGCCGTCAAGTATTCGCTGTGCGAGACGCACGAGCTGATTGAGAAAATCAGTCGATTGGAGAGGGAGTGCGTGGTGCTCAGAGATTTGCTGGCCGAGCAGGAGCTGGAGATGGACGAGATCAGGAAGGACGCGCTGACCGGTGAGCAGACCCAAACACTTCTGCTCGATCTGAAGCTGCTGGAGGAGAAATACGAGGAGGTGCAGCGCGACAAGAACTACTTCAAATCGGAATGGGAGAAGGCCGTGAAGGAGGTGCACCAGCTCAAGGTCGAGGACCAGAAGAATCTGCAGAGCAAGATCGCCATCGAAAAGGAGCAGCTGAGTCAGCTCAGTCTCGATACGTTCATCACGATCAGCGGACCGGCAGATAACAAATAATAATTATACTGTACACTATTATTACCAATTCATCAATAAATACTTTTTTTCTATTTACAATTATTAGGTTTATTTCATATAATTGTCACACTAATTAATATGTACTAATTAATATGTTGTGTTTCAGCTTGGATGGGTGCCCTCTGCCTGTGCGTGTCCTTTGCTGCGTCGCCGATAGTTGTAGCAGTTTGCAGAAGAAAATCGACTAGATTGGCGTCGGTGTTCGGTGGGCTGCTGTTGGCACTCGCCTGTCTCTTCACCTCTTTCGCGATGCAATTCCACCAGGCGGTGCTCAGCTACGGAGTGGTGCTGGGGGCGGGCGCCGGCATCGTCCGAGAGACCTCCTCTCTGATGTTGGGACATTACTTCAAGAGACGCCGGGAATTCGTCGAGATGGTGGCGCAGGCTGGGACAGGCGTCGGCGTCGCACTCTTCTCCGTTCTCTACAAGGAGGCGGTCGGGTGAGTTGTTATTCAATAAGAAGGTGCGTTAGGACTGCGCAATAAACTTTGGAAAATATTTGAAAAGGAAATTAGGCTGGAGGCTCGGTCTGCAGGCGGTTACCGGTCTTCTGTCGCTTGCCTTCTTCCTCCCCATCGTCTACCGATCAGCGAATCTCTATCATCCGCAGCGAAGGGCCATCACCCACCTAAAGAACCAACGAAAGAAGATGAAGGAGAAGAAGACGCACGCGAAGGTCAAGAAGCCGCCGATGTTTGATTTCACGCCGCTCAAGAGTCGCGGATTGCGCGTTCTCATCCTAGCGAGCAGCTCGGCCGCGCTTGGCATCTACGCACCGATCTTCTATCTGGTAAATAAACATGCATCAATTAAATTTACTTCTTGCGAATTAATCTTTACGTTTTCTTTTCAGTCGTTTCAAGGCTACAGAGAGGGTTTGGAGGATAGCGCTCTGGTGCTTCTTCAGACGTTCCTCGGTTTAGCATCAGCGTTGGGCTGCGTGGGTTTCGGACTCGTTACCGTTAAGCCGAGTCGGCAGTGCCTCATCTCGAGACAGTACCTGTGTCAAGCCGCTCTCGTCGGAATCGGTAAGTCACAGACAACCAGAATAGAATTGCTATATAATAATAATAATTACTTTCAATAGGTCTCAGTCTGCTGGCTTTGAGCGCCGTCCAAGGTTACCACGGCTACGTCCTCTTCGTGTGGCTGTACGGCGTCTGCCTGGGCGGATACAACTACTCGATCAAGATGTACACGCTGGAGAGGATCAGGGCAAGGCACTACACCAAAGCGTGGAGCTTCATCCAGGGTGCCCGTTCGATCCCGGTGCTGATCGGCGTCCCTATCGCCGGATACATCAATCAAACCCATCCCAAGGCCGGCTACTACTTTAGCTTCGTCGCGTCTATAGTCGGAGCGTGCTTGCTTTTCCTGGTCGGCACCAGGAAGGACCAACAGCTGCAGCAGCAGCAGCAACAGAGGCCTCCGTCTCCGTCTGCTCTTTCCGCCGGCGGCTTCCTCGACGAGTGCAACTGCCCGCTGGGAGCGGCCGCTCCTCCCTATCATCCCCATCATCTGGACCACATCTCCTACAACTACTACAGACCCGTGAGCGTCGCCGGCAACCACCATTACGAGCGTCTCTTCGCCACCTACGAACCGTCCTACGACAAGGGCGGCGGTTTGCACAGGCACGCCTCGTCTTCGTTTCGTCACCACAGGCCGGACCATAGCAGCCGCATCCATCAGCAGTACCTGCCGAAGAGTCTAAGCTACGCAGCGAACATCGAGTGTCCTCCGACCACCTACTACATCCACGACTACCAGCAGCAACAGCAGCAGCAGCAGCATCCGGCCTACAGGAATCTGCTGAGACCGAGCAAGAGCGTACCCGAGGGTCTCGCGCGCACCGACTACTACTACCACCATCACCACCACCGGAGGCCTCCAGCCGTACGCAACGTTCAGGTCATCGAACAGATCACAACGTCCGTTTGAAAACGGACGACGTAATTAATTAAACCCATCATTCTAGTCACAAATCATCCAACGCCACACATCCTCTCGCAATAAGTTTCGTGATTGAATTGAACGCCAAAATTGCGAATGCGAAACTACCCTTCCTCTCATCATCATCATCATCATCATCATCCACCCTAAATCGCTCAACTAATCAATTAATTACACTTCAACTTTGGAGTAAATTCGTGCACATCGTGCGCTCGTACCGCTCAATTATCATCGCATTACGTTCGCGAATTTCACCAACTTTGCAAAATTTCATTATTTTTCCAGATCATTTCTTTTATTGTCTCAACTATCGAGTTCCGCAAATTCGTGCCAACGCAGCGAATATTGCATATATAATTAATTCACTGCCAATTAATTTATAATCAACGCTTCCTGGTTCATCGTCAGGCCGAGTCTGCATTTTTTTTTTTGTTTTAAATTAACTACTATTCATTAAAAAGAAGGAAAGAAAAAATAACTCGGACCAGAGTTGCCAAAACTCTCTCGAAATGAAAACACAAAAAAGAAAAAAAACGAACAACTAATTAAAGAAACGCACCAAATAATATTAATAACTATAACGGTATATATATATATATACATTTAATTAATAATTAGTACATTTTAAGTAATTATTATCGAACGGATATCAATTTTTAATTAAGGTTACGAAATCGGAATAACGACGCTTTAATTAATACAACACTAAATATATATATATATATAAATAAAATAAAAACGAACAAATCGCGGTGCGCCCCAACCTCCGGTGTCTTCCGCATTCTCCTGTTTCTCTTATTCGTTTGTTTTAAACTCATCACCATAACAACTCGCAACAAGAAAATTAGTTGTTTTTACGTTTTGTTGATACAGGAAGTTGTTTTCTTGTGGTTGCGATGACGACGATGAGCAGGTAAATAATGGAATGGGTTTCCATGGAAATCCGGTAGATAATAAGCTCAGGTAAACGTACTGGAGGCACCGGCGCCCAATTCCCTTCCCTTTCCTCCCCACACACTATATTTATAATAATAATAGAAAATTTAGAAGAAGTCGAGAGGAGAGGAGAAATTGAGTAGATAGTAGAGTTTAGTGATTTTAGGGCAAATATATAATTGTTCGGATAGAAAGTTAATATATATATATAGAGAGATATAATAGATAGATAGGTGGTAAACATCATCATATTTGGGAACAAAGCTGGAAAAAGTAAATTTTGAGGAAAAAAAAATTATTAATAAATATGTCAATTCTTAATAAACAAATATATATATATGTATATGTATTACTAAGTGATAACGACGAAGTTGTGAGCATGTTTTATTATTATTGTTTGAGATGATTTGAAAAAAAAGAAAAAAAGAAGCAATATATATATATATATGTATATTTAAACAAATGAAACCTATTATATAAGAAAAGATATTATATTTGAGGAGATGTTGAGTGAGATTTAAGAGAGGAATTATGTTTGATTTGTTTTTGTTGTTAATATTGTGTTAATTCTTTTGTGCATATATATATACTATACATATGATATGATGAATTTATATTTTTGAAGGTAGAAGAAGAAGGAGAAGAAGAAAAGAGATAAAACCCTGTTGTTGTTATTATTATTGATAATATTGAAGATGAAAAGAAGAAAGAAGGCGTTGAAGAAGCAAGAAAATAAATGAATAAAAATCGTCTGTTTTTCATTTGTCATCATTGTGTTTTTGTTTTTTAGTTAGAAACGTCAATGGATGTGTCAGGTAAGTGAACTATAGCAATTAGATGATGATGATTGAGATAAATTATAAAAGTTAATTATTGTAGACTTTTGAAGATGGGAAAAGAAGGCGATGAAGAAACGAGAAAATAAATGAACGAAAATCGTCTGTTTTTCATTTGTCATTGTGTTTTTGTTTTTTAGGTAGAGTGGATGTGTCAGGTGAGTGAACTAAAGCGATTAGATGATGATGATTGAGATAAATTATAAAACTTAATGATTGTAGATATTTGAAGATGAGAAAAGAAGGCGATGAAGAAACGAGAAAATAAATGAACGAAAATCGTCTGTTTTTCATTTGTCATTGTGTTTTTGTTTTTTAGTTGGAGTGGATGTGTTAGGTGAGTGAACTAAAGCAATTAGATGATGATGATTGAGATAAATTATAAAAGTTTATGATTGTAGACTTTTGAAGATGGGAAAAGAAGGCGATGAAGAAACGAGAAAATAAATGAATGAAAATCGTCTGGTTTTCATTTGTCATCATTTTTTGTTTGTTTTTTAGGTAGAGTGGATGTGCCAGGCAAGTGAATGATGATGATGATTAAGATAAATTATAAAAGTTAATGATTGTAGACTTTTGAAGATGGGAAGAGAAGGCGATGAAGAAAGGAGAAAATAAATGAATGAAAAAAAAACTTTTGTTTTCTTTAACATGTCAATGTGGAAGTGTTTAGGTAATGATGATGATTAAGATAAATTATAAAAGTTAAGTTAATTGATGGATGTTGAATTTGATTTTCAGATTGATGGATTTGCAAAATTGTTATTGATGGATGGATAAGTTGTGCCGCGGTGAAATCGATTTTCGCTCGAATCTGCGAGCTTTCAGAAGCTTATCTAATCTACTAGACTCAACCTGCATTGTTGTTCTTTTTTTTTTCTGTTGCTGCTATGTTGAGGTGTGTATGTATGTATAGGGATTTGTTAGTTATGCGTGTTGATGAAGCAACAGCAACAAAAACATCAACAACAATGGGAGAGAGAGCTCGTTTGGGAGTGATGTTTGCGCAGTTGTTCATAAATTCAATTAGCCATATGGCCTTTTTACGTTGCAGATAGAGATAGATGATGATGATGATTACGATGATTGAGTTCGATGATGTTATAGAACTGATTTCGATTGCGCTCGAATCAGTTGATGCGAGATGTGCATCCCGTTGGGACCATGCCGAGAGAGGAATGTAACAATCACCGCCACCACCACCTCGTCGATGACGACGTCCACGTCACCGATGGGCAGTGGATTGCTGCAGCTGATGAGCTGGAATCTGACGGCTGAATGCGAGCAGCAGCAGGATGGACAGGACGTCCCACATCCCGACTTCAATACGATCGTGAGTCTCTCTCACCGTTTGAATTCATTCATTCACAACACTCTCTTCTTTCAGATAGACGACTTGTCTAATGTGAGCTTCATCAATGAGCTGTGGGAGGTCGCCTCCACGTCCGAGATCGTCGTGAAGAGCGTCCTGTTCGTGCCGGTCGTGATCTGGGGCATCCTTGGGAATCTGTCGCTCATCTTCGTCGTAGTCAGGAATCGTCATCTGCAATCGCCCACGAATCTGCTCATCTGTAACATGGCCTTGGCGGATCTCCTCTCGCTTCTCATCCATCCGTGGGTCTTCCTCATCAACGATTTCTTTCAGAATTATCAGCTCGGCGAGTTCGGCTGCAAAGTGGAAGCTGCAATAGAATGTGCCCTGCTTCTCACGAGCGTGATGAATCTGTCCGCGATCAGTTACGATCGTCTCACCGCTATCGTTCTCCTGCAGGACACGAAACTGACAGATCGTGGTGTCAAGCTGGTGATGGGCGTCACCTGGATTGCGGGACTGATCATAGCCACGCCTCTGTTCTTCCTGCGAACGTACAAGGAGCGACAGTGGTCGGATTTCCTGGAAAAGTACTGCACGGAAAACACGATCGTGACGAACATCTATTGGCACGTCATCATCACGGTGATGGTGTGGCTTCCACTGATCATCATGCTCGCCTGCTACATCACAATCTTCGTCAAGGTAAGCAATTCAAATCATCTAGTGGGATTTGCTCTAAATTAGCGACGAGATTAGTTGTCCAGGTACGAGAGGGACGTTCGCAGCAGGGCGAGGGCGCGCGCCACCCAAGCTCGGTACAGGGCGAAGGTCGCTAGGACGATGTTCACCGTCGTCATCGTCTTCATCATCTGCCATCTGCCGTTCACCGCGCTCATCTTCTACCGCAACAAGCTGCTCCAGGATCACGTCATCTCGAGCCCCGAGTCCGTGCAGAACGTCGCCAACGGCAACTACCAGATCTTCTGGTTCGTCTCCAAGTACATGATGTTCATCAACGCCGGCGCCAATCCCGTCATCTACGGCCTCCTCAACGAGAAGTTCAGGCGCGTCTTCAAGTCGACGCCCGTCGTCAAGTGGATCTTCCTCTGCCGTCTTCCCTCCAAGAAGCGCGTCACCATCGTCCTCGACGACGACAACAAACCGTGCAAGAGTCCCGGCACCAAGGAAACGGTCGTCGTGGATACCAACAAACCACCGAACAAATTGTTCACCATCTTCAAGACGCCCTTCTACAAGCACACCAATTAATCAATAACGAATATCTGTAATTATATTAAAGAATTTAATGTATTTAATTACAAATCCTGGTCCTCTTATAAGATTCTAATAAAAGTTTTTAAAACTTTTGAATTTGATTATTCCCTCTAAAATGTTACATTTGTGCTGTGTAAGTTGCATATGCTTTTTTCCAATAGGAAATCCTATTGGCAGCACTGAGGCGTATATATGTGTATATCAGTTTTTTTTATTTTTATCATTTTGGTTGCGTTGTGTTCGCTTATGTTTGGAAGTTGATGTTGTGTTGATTTATGGTTTACGATTTGAAAAGTATCATTTTTACGTATTCATCGCAATTTTGGTGAGTTCGAATGTGAATTGTCTATAGATTGGAGATGTGAGCGTGTGGATGTGTGCGTTTCGTTGCTTCCAGCGGATTGACGGGAATCGATTGGACGGGTCGCGGAGCAGTCAGAAAAAACAAACATCGAACATAACCTCAAAGGAAGTGGAGGAGCGAGCTGTATGGGGTATGAGTGGTGGCGTTGACGAAAGAGATGGACTCGAGCGACGATAAGGAGGAAGAGGAGGAGGAGGAGGAAGAACAGGGAATAAAGTTACCCAAAATGAACTGGTGGTTCTACATGAAGTGTCGAGACGAGGCGTCCGCTGGCGAAGAGGTTGTTGCAGGTAAACACAGGATTGTGGAGAGGTACGATTTCGTTAATAGGATCGACGAGGATATGCATCATCATCAGCAGCAGCAGGAGATGATGGTGCCTCAGAGTCCCGAGAGCAAAAAGAAAGATGAGCTGTGTTCGTACCTGCAACTGATGGATCTCAGCAGGAAACCGGATACTACGGATGAGGAAGAGGAGGAGAGGTGCAAGAGCAGACGATCCACAAGGGTTAAGAATCAGATGATCATGAATATGAAGAAGAAGCTAAAGGATAAGTTGGCTGGGAGCAGCAGCGGTAATGACGAGGAGAGCGAAGACGAATTCCGGTGGCCCCCATTTCCGCACGAGAACGTGCCCAACGAACGGGTCAACTTCGATGAGGCGATCAAGGAGATCGTCGATGAGGATGAGCGCGTCGCCGCAGACAAGGAGAACGAGCAGCAGCAGCGCAGGAAACGATTTTTGAGGCGGCTCAAGTTGAGGAAACGATGCAGCAGGCGTCGCAGAATAATACCGAGGAACGAGTTGAGGATTTTCGTCAAGCCTAAAGTTAAAGTGAAGAAGAGGAAGAAGGTGGAGGAGGAAGTGGTGGTAAAGGTGAAGGAGGAAGTCGGTGTTGTGGAAGGGGAGGAGGATGATGACGATGAGGAGGAAGACGTGGTGCGCGTTTGGGATCACGACTACAATCTGAGCCCGGACAACAAGGAATCGTTGAACGGATTGAAGTGCAGGCCGGTCGATAAGAGCAGCGCGCGTTCGTTGCACTCGAATCTGATAAAGAGGAGGCGGCATTTGAAGAGATCCACGTTGGCGGGGGTGTTTGAAAAGTCGTCGCACATGATCGAGGTGTTCGAGGAGGACGGACGGATACTGAACTGCATTTACCATGGCAATCATTTGGTCGTAATACAGACGTATTCGGTGTCGTTCTGGAGCCAGAGCGCTCTCGGTCTCGTCCTGGAGGCGCAGAACATGTGGATCCCGAAGGGGAACATCTGCAGGTTGCCGCTGGACAATGTGTGTCACCTGGTGGAGAGCGCGGACAGCGTATTCTATGCGGAGGGCAACAACTCGTACGCGTACGTCGAGCTGTACACCAAAGAGCACAAATCGGAGAAACGGGAGCGACCGGTGACGGACGTCTTCGTCGTGGTGTATTTTTGGCGGGAACGGCAGAAGGAGCCGGAGAAGAAACTGCTGCAGCTGGAGAACATCGCCAGCCACGCGAAGCACGTCAGATATGTGGCTGTGAAGAGCGCGTGCACGGTGCTGGTGTCCTGGTGGGAGATCGTCTCCGACGAAAAGTGCGTGAGCAAATTGAGAGCGTATCAGCTGTCGTCCGACTATCAGACGGTGTGCGACGTCCGAGAATTGGAATCCGTCGAGTGCCGAATCGAAAGTCTGCACAACATTGAAGATTGCGACAATCTGGTGATGGGATGCGGCGATCAGAACATCAGCGTGTGGAACTGGGAGTTTGGTTACATGGTGGCGACGATGCGCATCGACGACGGCATCCTCTCCGAGCCGCAAACGCAATGGGTCAAATGCGATCAGGTAAGAAAGAAGATTTTCCTATAAGAATAACAACTGAACTGTTTCATTTTCAGGGTTTCCTGTTTGCTATACAGCACTGCAGGAGCAGCGGAGTGATGCGACTGTTGGCCGTGAACGGGATCAACGAGAGCTGGAAACGATTGCAGATCTACAAGCCGATCAGCGGATTCAAAAGGTGTGTGTGTGTGTTTTGCACGAATGCAGAGAAGAGGAAACTTTAATAATAATATGTATGATTTGTGTAGGTTGATGGGAATCTGCGTGGACGGTGGAATATTGGTCGGATTCTACGAGAACGGTGTGCTCTGTTGGAGGGTGCAGACCGGCGATCTGATCATGGACGAGACCAACGATGAGACTATAAAGTACCTGCCTTCTGGGAAGCACGTGATCGCCTATACAGCCTTCACGCAACGGTTGAGCGTTCGAAGTGCGCTCTCCTACTTGATCACCAATTACGATTCGAGCACCGCCGGTGACGGCGGAGGATCGCAGCAAGCGTCCGCTTCGGAAATGCCTCATATCCCGCCCTCATGACATGACCACCAATCAGTAATCAAAATTAATATTATTGTTAAGTAATTAGCCAATGTCAGGCAAGCAGGCAATCATGTATTATGTATGCATATTGTTATTGTTATCGATGAATGGATGAATGAAAGAGTGCGAATAGTACGGATGGATGGATGCAGGCAGGCAGGGAAGATGAGAACAACTATTATCAATCAATCATTCTAATTATGTTTTTGTCGTATATAATAATTCTCCAATTGAAACGTTATTATTGTATATTATTAATAGAAAAATTTAATTTGATTCCGTTCGCCATTTCATTTTATTATCAATCATCATCATTATAATATTGAACAAACAGAAGAATAATCAAACATTCTTTTAACGATTCGCTAAAAAATAAGTAGAAATTATATTCCAAACAGTAAATAGTGTGTGTGTGTGTGTTGTACGACTACAAACTAAAGGTATTTTGTTTTTTATTATTATTATATATATATATGAACAAATTTAAAGAAGATTTGCAAGATGTAAAGAGTAATACGTTTGTTGCATACTACTTCTTGCTGTTGTTGTTGTTATGTTTATCATTTCTTCTTTTCTAATCTTCGAGCGTGACGTTCTTGAATAGATACGACATGGATTCTTTGTTGTGGATCCTGCGGATCGCCTCGGAAAGCATTATGGAAATGTCCACGGTCTTTATCTTGTGACACTGCATCTTTTGCAGCTCATGAGGAATTGTATTTGTGACGACCACCTCGTCTATTGGTGAATCCTCGATGAGTCTGGGTGCATCGGAGGAGAGGAGGCCGTGCGTCGCCAACACGTATATCTTGTAGGCGCCCCTTTCTTTCAACACTTCTGCTGCAGCCACGAACGAATGGACGTCATCGATGAGATCGTCCTTGCAAAGAAAATAATATTGATCGAGTTTGTTTATGACTATGATGATGATAATGATGAAGACTTACGACCATGATGGCGATACGTCCACCCACGTCTCCTACGACGTTGATGGGAGGCTTCTCCTTGGCCGGATGGATGGGCACGCCGACGCCGGCGTCCATGGTGCGAGACCTGGGGATCGTCGGCGGCGAGTAGCGCCCATCCACCTCGTCCGATTCCGCCTCCTTCTGCTCCCCGTGAATCACGGCGATGCCGAGACGCAGACGTTCCGCGTACGAGGTGGCCTTATTGGCGGAGCCCGGATTACGGGCGACGATTATCGAATTCCTATAATCCGGAATCTACAAACAGCAATTGTATTAAATATAATTACATTGCTGCCGTTGTCGCTGTCGGTCAACTCACGCACTCCTGGATGTACTGCAGCAGGAAAGGGCTCGCCCTCAAATTGTCGACGGGGCAATCGAAGAAACCTTGGATTTCCTTCTGGTGCAGGTCCATGGTGATGATATGTGTGAGACCGGAGTTGCACATCATCTTCGCGAGCAATTTGGACACGATGCAGCCGCGCTTCCTCATCTTGCACTGTTTACTGTACGGCAGATACGGGATCACCGCTACGACCGATTTTGCCGAAGACGTTTTGCATGCGTACGCCATGATCAGCAGCTCCATAATATTGTTGTTACAATCCCTAAAACAACAACAACAATCATTAATAAACAATACACTAATATATAGGCAACACAATGATCTCATGTGATCAATTTCAAACGAAATCTTTTGTTTATATAATGTCATCATATAATACATATGCCTATTTGATTATTAATATTACTATTATTATGAGTTGAATTGTCTTACTTGGTTCCGGTTTGTATGATGTAGATGTCCTTGCCACGGACAGAATCCCCAATCTCGACCATCGTCTCCCTGTTGGTCTTGTGGTAGACAGCGCAACCTCCAGATTTGACCCCCAGACGAGCGGAGATCAAGTTGGCCAGCTCCGGATGGGAATTGCCGCTCAGCAGGACGATGTCCGAGGTGATGGGCACGTCCATCTCGATAGACCTCGGCAGCCGGATGCCACCCAATCTAGAAGCAAAAGACATTTTCGCCTTCGGTTCTGCTTCCTCTCAACACAAACTCTCTATGCACTTCTTCTACACACGAATCACAAGATTATGATGATTAGAGGAGACTGAAACTGAACTGAACTGAATACACACTCATCAGATGATGAGCATGACATGCAATCAAGGTCACAGAGGAGTTAACGTTCGTTACGTTGTTAGTAATGTAAGATTGTTATTGCACATACACACATATATATATGTATATATGTGATATCGATATATATATATTTGTCTAATCTACCTCGCTTTCTTTGTAAACATTACACAGGCCGGATCTAGTGTCCTCTTTCTTTATCTCTATCTCGTCGTTTCTTCCCTCACGCGCACACAGCACAGACACTCTCCTGTACTTTCGTAACTGCTCTCGTTACGATAAAAAATATCACTTCTGATTGCTTGCTTGCTTCTGCTCCTCCTCAGGTATTATATTGCCGTGGGTTTCGATTTTTTCGCTGTTGCGAAAAAAAAAAACAAACGACTATGTATCAACAAAAAAAAAAGTTCTCTCACCTTGCGCACCTAACTTCACCTCATTAATCTCATCGAAGACGGCCGAGAAATAACAATCGTACATACATTTAGTACGACAGATTGCAATAGTTTAAGAATGAGGATGGGGTACAGGTATATCGGCGATTAAGCCCTTAACACCAGAAGGTTCGGTTAGGTTTGCAGATGTCTGCTCCATCTCGTGGTTTTTTCCTATTCGAGTCGGTAATGCAGATCATACGTTTTACCACCGGTTAACGGACAATAATTGACGCATTTCGTTGTTGTTTATACGCGATCCGCAATATCAATCGGCCGTGCTTTGGTTCCCATGGTAACGAGGCGAAAGTTTGCAGAGCACTTGTCTGGTCGAGTCAAACAATGGATTCGCACAATTGTTGATCAGCGCGCGTCCGACTTTCCCTTCTTGCAATTCGAGCTTATCCAATTAGAATCTGCTCGCTGCTGCTGTTGCTGTTACCGCCGAAGATATTCGTCCTGCTGTTGCTGCTGCTTCTGCTGCAGGTGAGTGAGTACCAGAAAGGGGGGTCTTCTCTTTCGCTATGATCCAGCAGTGCCGCTGCCATCGCCATGGGTGCCTGTCTGACATTGGAGCGAGAGGAGGACTTGGCGAGGCGTCGCAGCGAGGAGATCGACAAGCAGATCGAGGAGCACGCCAAGAAGAAGAATAACGTCATCAAGATACTGCTGTTAGGTAGGTAACCTTGGTAACCATCACCAAGACACTAACAACAACAACCTGTTGATGATCATCACTAACAGCTTATCATTCTTGTCTTCTTCAGGCGCCGGAGAGAGTGGCAAGAGCACCCTGGTGAAACAGATGAAGATCATACATGCGGATGGCTTCACACTGGCAGAGCTGAGCAGCTTCAGACCCACCGTCTTGGATAATCTGCTGGCTTCCATGAAGTACGTCCTTGCTGGTATGGGACTGCTGAGAATCAACTTGGAATTGTCGCGGAATAAGGTGAGAGTGCGAATAATCGAGATGTGCGTGAACAATTGTAACAATTATTATCCACCTTCAGGTGCATGCACAGGTGGTGCTGCAGAGCAGGAGCTGCTTCGACATGAGTTTCACGGTGCTTCCGAACGTCGCGGCCTCCTTGCAAGCGCTGTGGTCGGACCGTGGCGTGAGATTATGCGTTGCCAGGGGATACGAATACGAGTTGAACGATTCGGCACTCTAGTAAGTCGAGTAAGTCGAAAAGATCGCAACTGTGTAACTTGTTAGTTTTCAGTTTGTTCGAGAATATGGAGAGGATTTGCGATCCGAAGTACATACCGACGCCGACGGACGTGCTGAGAGCCAGGGTTCGAACCCAAGGTATAATAGAGACGCATTTCCGTATCAACGATATGATCGTCAGTATGTACGACGTCGGTGGGCAGAGGTCTCAGCGCAGGAAATGGATCTACTGCTTCGACGACGTCCGGGCCGTACTTTTCGTCGTCTCCTTGAGCGGTTACGACATGACACTCTTGGTGAGTTGATCGCAACAAATCCCTTTATATACTTATATGCGATTCTGCAGGAGGATTCGTCCGTTAATCGCCTGGTGGAAAGCTTGAATCTCTTCGGGCAAATCGTCAACAATCCATTTTTCCGCGAAGCTTCCTTCGTCCTCTTCATGAACAAATTCGATCTCTTTCGGGATAAAATTCTGCACTCCAACAGGCATCTGCGTCTCTACTTCACCGAATACAGAGGTTCGTCTCTCTACATATCTAACTTGAGCCGTTTATTAATATCGCTGAACTTTATAGGACCAGACAGGGATGTGGACAGAGCTGCACTCTTTATCCAGCACAAATTCACGATGCGCAGCACCGACTCGAGGAAGGTGCTCTATCCACATTTCACCACTGCCACGGACACGGCCAACGTTCAGGTCGTCTTCCAGGCGGTCATGGAGATGGTCATCTCCGACAATCTGGGGCAAGTGACGTTACTCTGAAGATTTCCCCCCCCACATCAAAATGGACCAATCATCATCATCAGAGGATATAGTTTATATAAGTAACATTTAAGCATACAGAGTTTCTCGCTTCTTTAAGCCGACGCATCCGCTGCAAAAGTTAATTAATATTGAAAAGAAATTGCGGATGTTGGCTTTACGCGCGAAGATATAAAACAAACAAAAAAACACGTGATTTACGTACCTTGAACCGTTTGGATCTCAGATCGTTAGTAATTTATGATGTGTATAGATATTATTATTATTATTGTTTAAGCGCGGAATATTTAATATTTGTCGCGCTCGGATTTCCTTACTTTTGTACTTTCTGTGATAGACACGTGGCCTTACTACTACTACTACTGCTAATCATGAGTAGTAAGAGATTCATTATTTCAATCGAACGCGAAGATTGTTTTATATTTAACATTTAAGAGTATCTAGTTTTAAGCTCGCTTCACATGAGGATAAAGAAAATGTTTCGAATTAGAATTTGTAGTGTCATGAGCATATATGAGATATTGTTCATAAGTGCCACTTGCTCGTGATGACCAATTGATATGTAAAGCGATTCATCATAGACAATAAGGAGAATCTCACCACTTCGACTAGCAATCGGTGAGCAATGTACATATACTTCCATGTTTACAGATATTAAGAAATTATAAATATTTTTATATATATATATATTAAATGCAATACTGAAAAGTCCAATTAGACCTTTCAAAAAAAACATATACTTTCCTATTCCTATTGCACTTTAAATTAGCCCTCTGCAGTAATTACGAATTTCACCGGCAGATGTCGCCTCGGTATTAATTTTTAATTTGAATCAGTTGGTACGTCCTAATGCGCTGGCGTGGGTAAGCCGCAAGGTGGACTCGCTCAGTCGCAGTTCGATTATTATCACGTGAGTTCGAGTTTTGAATGTTCGAAAAAAGTTGTGTGAATCAAGAGAAATGCAGTGAATCGTCGCGAATTTCATCAATCCAATACGATTGCAATTGAGCCGTGAGTAGATCATTATTTCTATGTCGTGAAGTTTTGCGTTGTATCATATGAAAGTTATTATTAATTGACCCGTAAATTCGGTTGTGAAATGCGACGCAATTCAAAATGGCGAAATGACGCTTCTTTTTTTTTGTTTGTTATTGCCAATTCTTTTATTTCATTGCTAGGTACCCCTATAGGAATTACAATTAATGCATATCAATATATGTTGTTATAAATGTGTCAATTTGGGGTACCCCTAAACCGCCAATAAAAACCCGCGAAATATGCAACGCTGTGATTGGTCGACTAGCACGATCACCGGCGCGTCAAGACGTGTACACGTGCGTTTTCCGATTCAAACATTCGAAATAGTTACGAAAGTGTTGAAAGTTTATTGAATTTAGTTCCTAATGTAAGGCAGATGGAGGGAAAATCGCTCGGCTTTTTAATTAGTGAGTAATTTTCAATTTTCGTAATTATTACAACGCATTTTTTTTTAAAGTGAATTCGTGAATTTATAATTTATTCGCAGATGCAAGTTTTTATCTTTTGTTCTAGAATTCTGTTTTTTTATTGAATCTAATGTATTTTCTATTTCTTATCGGAATACGTTTATAATTTATTCGCAGCTGCAAGTTTTATCTCTTTTTTTTGTTTGTGCAGTGGGTTTTGTTCTTCTAGAATTCTATTTTTTTTGATTTATAAATCTAATACATTTTCTATTTCTTATCGGAATACGTTTATAATTTATTCACAGCTGCAAGTTTTATCTCGTTTCGTTTTTTTTTGTTGCAGTTTGTTGAACACCTGCGTTTAAAAATGCGTGGCGCTGATTGGCCGAGACGCATCTCCCGATCGGATCACCATGGAAATGCACGCAGTCGTTTGTTGTGCGTAGCCGCGAACACATCGCCGACCTGCGTCTCCCAAGAAAATTCAACATTGTACATTCATCCGCCGCCGCAATTAACAAAGGTTAGTGCATTGATACAATAATTAACCTCAACTACTGATTGCCGTAATTCCCCGTTCTGTATTATTATTAATTTGTGCCGCAAATTTGATTTACAATTACGCATTTCGAAATGACGCGTCGCATCCATTTTGAAATTTTCAACAACTTTTTTTTCCGCACAACAAAATTTCATATGCAATAAACGCCAATTCACGTCTTTGCAAATTCGATAACATATTAATTCCATATTACTTAATCATAATTGCTTTACGCGATTGAATGTAAATAAACGCAATAATCAATGTTTTCCAATTAGATGTAAGCGTCCTCTATCGTCGAATCGATCAAACACTTTGATCTCGGTTACTGCTGCGTCGGCGTGCGTTGGCTCATTAATCGTTCGGTTTTGAATATATACATCGACATTATTATTTTTATATTA
>NW_017098046.1:0-8937 GCF_001412225.1 Nicrophorus vespilloides
CCACCAGGCTAAAAAGTCAATCAAAAAGTAGTAATTATCTCCAACCTCATTTGATTTTTTGTTTCATCCTTAAATGTGACTGTATATATCCTGTTTCTCTCTCTCTTTCTGTGTTATTAAATATCTGTGATGTCTTTAAATAAACTTGTATGTAAATAACGCCATTGTGGAATTAGATTTTTCTACCCTTCGAATATTCTTTTCCCCTATACATATAATTGAACATCTCCAAAGGTTCAATAAAAGATAGTAAATGAAATAAACAAATCATTATTTATTACTTACTTATTTATATAAATTGACTTGTAATTACTTTATTACTACAAATAATAACTGTTGTCAATAACAAACGTTAAGGGGTAATTTAACGTTTAAGGTAATTTAAAATTTGAATAAAAATGTAAGATGTTCGACAATTTCACCATAGTCATCAATTCTACTAATCTTTATGGAAACATAATAATATGTTTGTTATTTTCTATTTGTTTAGTTAAATATTAATCGAAATTACTATGGCGATTCAATAACAAGTAGTCGCTTTTGTTACATAACTAGATTTTGAATTTGTAATTTAAGATTTCCAAAGACAATTTTAAAATGTTGAACACAAATATAGATGATATATTTTATGTCTCATATTGTTTTCTATTAATTTCATGAAAATTATTGAATTCATTGCATAAACGTATTCATATATAAACGTTTATGCAACGAATTCAATAATTTTCATGAAATTAATATGAACAATTTTGAAATTTAACCTAATTTTTGTACTTCATATGCCAATCTTTAATTGGGTTGACAAGAAATTTAAGTTTTCACAAATAGATAACAGTTTTGAAGGACTTTTGTCAACGTAATTTATTTCTTCTTTTGTCATTTGAAAGATGTCACATTCAGTATCATTTAGAAGTCAATTGCGTTAGTAGTTGTTAGTTTTAGAGTCAATTTTAACAGGAAAAACACAAAACAGAACATTTTCAACACTTTGTACTTTTTTATATCCAACAATAAAATTGTTGATTCTCATGTAGAGATATATGTAAAGTTTATGATGTTGATTGTTTAATGTATGAATGTATGATTATATAACATATAGAAAGCGGATATTTATACCTTACTAAAATTACCATTAACTCATTTTTTTAAAGTGGACTTACTTAAAAAAAACGGCTGAAATATTCTCATTCTCAAAAGAAATGATTCTGCAAATCTATATTTGTTTTGTATTTCACTTTATCTTGTCTTCATTTTCGCAGTTAATGAGGTGGGATGCCGATGCCCGAGATAATAATGATGATGATGGACAATCGCATCGTTTTTCTCTCGGATCTTTTGCGTAAAGTGCACGTAATTTATTGCAGCCGGATGCGAAGCTGCCTTATGCAGCAGCAGCAGCAGCCGGACGAGAGAAGGATGCTTATTATGGTTATTGGCCTGGGTGTGGTTCTGTTCCAACCGCATCCAAGGACGATGTCTGAAGGCGCACCGATTTATAAGATCACATTATTTATTTATTTCGTTTCTTCCTTCTTCCTCCGCTCCACAGTCTGTAACAACAGCAAGAACAACAACAACAAAAAAACAACAAAGAGAAAGAAAGAAACGAGACCAGGAAATCGTGTAAAAATCAAGTGCAAGGTCCAACAACAAACAAACAGCATCACCGAAACAGCAGATACGATCTGTGCGTGGATAATAATAAATTTATAAGCAAAAGTAGTAGAACTTGAAAAACTTAATTGAAATATACAATTTCTCGAAAACCAGTTTGTTACTCTACTATATTAGTGGAAAGAAACAGAAGGAAATGATGGAATCGTGATGAACGTTAAGAGGACGATGACTACAGAATAATTTAAAATCTTCATATTTTATATTCTTTTTCCGAGCAAATAGAAACCAATACATTCATTCGAATGTTCCATTCATGAGATTCGCTTTTAACGATCCCAAGTTGGCGTCGCTGCAGAACTCATTACGATTTTTTTTTAACAGCTACGTTAAGTAGCTTATTTCGCAGTTCATTGATGCTTCTCCGTCTTTACAACAATTATCAACGTGTGCGAAGTTTAATGTGTGTGTATTTAATGTATATGTAAAAAGCAGGAAGTCGTTGACATTTTTATACAACTGGATTTTAACAATCGAAAATTTATTTCTTTGTACATTCAAATTTTGTCCTTTAAAAAAAAATATCACATTATCCTTGTTTGTCGCGAAATGTGTACAGGATCGTAACGGTAAAATTATGCTACTCAAGTGGCGAAATAAAAACTGATATTTACATTAATAATGTCTTAAGCCTTGTTACATCTTATTATTATTTTTTGCACGTTTCTTTTCCTCCTATATTAAAAATTATATTTATACTTTTATCTTTCTATCTTTCAATAATTGTGGCAATGTCATTGATAAAAGTTATGTACATTAATTTGTCCTTATTTCAAAAAATAATCTACTAAAGTGACAAAATAAAAACTGGCATATGCATTAAAAAGGTCTTAACCTTGGCTACATCTTACTTTTTTACGCATTTCAATACCTATGAAAATCTCATTGATTATGTACATTTATTAGTATTTTAAAATATATACAGTGGAACCTCGCTTAACGAGTTTAATCCGCCTAAATTTCCAAATTTTTACTCGTATAGTGAAACATATTCAAAAATACACATAATATGTGTACACAAGTTTTAAAAATGATGTAGAAGGCGCGCAATCCGGGACTTTTCTTCTCATCGTCACTTGTTATGCGAAACGTCGCTCGTTAAGCGAGACATTTTTCGTACAATTGATTTTGCTCGTTAAGCAAATACAAGTTCCACGGTATATACTTATAGTACAAAAAAATCAATATAATCAAAACGTTTTGATACATTTTTTACAAACTTTTCTGTTAAATGAATTAAAGTTTCATTCATCAAATGTTTGAAGTGACCCAAAAGTCAATAGATCATTTTATAATGTAATAACTCTTTCAATTTTTAAATATTTGTCATTTAAACTTTTATAAACAAAACACGCACTTCTTAGAAATAATGATCATTTAGTTTTAATAGTTGTTTTTTTTTCTCAAATTTTTAATTGTCCAGTGAGTTATGAGACAATCTGTATAAAACAGTTGTTTCCTTTGGATTTTATGATCCAGAACCGAATAGTTTGTGTATGGAAATATTTGAGAGCCTAGGTAAATACGTCTATAACAGTTTATAAATAATTTCGTAAAGTGTCTATTAATTTAGTTAATTTTATTGCAAATGAATCAAGTATAACTTGTGACATAAAAAGGTTGAAAAATAAATCATTATATGGGTATGGAGAATAGTGTATTTTGCTCCAAATTCATAAAAAAAAATATCATAAATTAGTTGAGACATATTATATAAGTTGCATTTTACTTGTTAGAACTACTTACTAAACGGTATAAATCAAGTAACTTGTACTATACTACTTACTTAAATACATGCCCAGTTTTAGGTTACATACATATATACATAAAAGTTTACAAAAACTAGTAAAACAAAACATGACATCAATTATTTCATAACGTCTTATTCAATATTGTATATTTTTTCTATGTAATCCAATTAATTATTTATGTTAACTAAATTATTTTACAATTTAAAAATTAGAAAATATACAAAAAATAGAAATATACAAAATAGATTGTCGAATATAATTAGTTCCTAAAAACTGTTCAAAACCCAAATTCATTTCCCCTATAACATTTGATATAAAAATAGATTTGGTACAGAAATTCAAAAACAAAATCTAATTACCTTTCTTTTGTGATAAATTTAAAAGTAAATAATTTGTTGGTAGTTTGGAGCATAATTATTAAAAATTCAAAGAATTATATTTTCTTTCTATTCTCGTTTTTTCTTTTCTAAAATGTACATTATACAGGTGTCCCCCGATAAACGAACTCCCGGACTTACAAACAAAATTGTAAAAGCTTTAACTTGTTACAAGGAGATACAAAAAAATTAACTGTCCAAACAAAAATTGATAATTTCTTTAATAATATTAAACATATTTGGAAGATGTATACTATCTGTTTTGTTGCATTTGTTTCTTTTGTCGTTTTTTATTAAATAATTGTGATGTCTACATTGAAATCTATTTGCAAGTAATTATTTTGTTTATTTTAATCTATTTTTTTCAAATTATGCAGTCAGTAACACGTAATTTAACATATAAAAAATTGAAAACAATGATAAAGTATGATAAGGTAAGTATATTTTGAAATTTTTAAAATTCCACCGAATTACGAACAAGCCTTTGGAACGGAACTAGTTCGTAAGTCTAATACTAATCAAATAATACCAGTACATTATGATATGCATCTAGTTTTATATTATTGTTTGTAACTTATTTTTGTCTATTATTGATCAATGTTCTTCAATATTATTAATATACCACACTTATTTTTCACTACAATTTTCTAATATAATAATTGTTTACGTCTCAGAATTAATACATAAGAAAGTGAACCATCTAACAGAACATTTCTTCATCATCTCTTCTTTCAAAAACCAAAAAATATATATAAAACACATTATAATTACCAATATTTTGCACTACCCTAAAACCTAATATTACTCCTAGAAATAAACACCTTACCATTACTTTAATCTAATACGACTTAATATACTACTTTTCTACTTATATAATTAAGAATATTAAGGTAAGTTTAGTTGTGTAATTGATGCAACAACTATAAACATGTATAAATAATTACAAACAAACAAATTAAAAGTATTCTGATGATTTTGTTATGACGGGCATTTGCATTAAGTAATTGTGTAAACGCATTGTGCGTCTGTCAATGTAGATAATTTCATGATCGATTTTCTATTCTTTCCACTGCAAATAATACACTTGGAAACAACAATACGACATAATCCAAAAACGCATCGACCGTAGAACAATGCCATCATGTCTGCATTGACAAATCCAATTGCTGATGACAATTGTGGTAAAGAAAAACGCAGTTTCAATTAGTGGGTAAAACGAAAATCATCCCTCGAATTATTACTATGAAAATGCACCTGCGATATGTAAACAAAACAAAAGCTCAGACGCATCCTTGACATTTGCAGACGAGGCGGAGAAATAAACGAAACGATCCTTTATATAGAATATCTGCAAAAATAACAAATGACGAAAAGTTGTATTCCTGCTGCTGCTGCTGCAATGAGAAAATTCCAAAGACGTCGTCTGTCTACTAAACTCTCGATGCGTTCGTCGCGACCCGTTTTCAATTCCTCTGGCAATTAACGCCACAACTACTTCTTCTTCGTACGTCCGGGGATGCATTTCAAGATAACCTTGATTATCTGCTCATATATAAACTGACCATCCTCAAGTGCATCCTCACAGTCCTCTTCGGCTGCTGCATCAAAACATTCTCATCTCTCACTCCAAATCTTAAGCACAACGAGCAACATGTACAAGTTGGTAAGAATCTCACATCCTTTAATCTTTAAAACATCATCTATACAAAATCAATTAATACTACAATATTAGTTAACATATAATTTGAACTATTTCTAAGCACTCTAAACATTTCATTACATGTTCTTTATAGATACGTTAGTTAATCAATTGTATAATGGTAATTACTAATATAAATTTTGCTTTCAACTGGATTTTTTAAAATCAAGGTAAAGCGTATCAATTGTTTAATGAACTAATAATATTTTGATTCCAAATCAATAAATTGAAAACAAAATGTTACGTGCACCAATTGTTTCTTAAGATTTGCTATCTTATTCCTAAATTAACAAAACTATTATTTAATGAAATTGTTATCATAATTAATATCAACGTTGTGTGCATAATTTCACACTTGACTTAATAAATGTAGACATGAAATATAAACAAATAAATACATAATTTTCTACGCTCTTGCACAAATCTAACTTAAATACCTAAATTCATAGGATACTTATAAAAAAAAAGTAAATCATAATTATTTCAAAGTTTTGTCTATGTTTATATTAATAGATAACCAGAAATATATTGTTATTACTATTTTTTATGATGAATTTCTTATATTTTTATTGAATCTTATTCTGTCCATGAGATTATTCATCAAGGAGCCAAACACAAATGTCATAATCATTGTCATGGCAACGTTTATATCATTTTCTAATAGATATGTCAAAAACCTCGTAATGTTTATATGTCTAAGCATAGCATTTATTAGTATTTTCATGTACTTTGTACGTATATTTTTATCATGGTACATACAAAGTAACCATACATCTATGCAATTGAAGGTAGGCTTCATTAAATAATTTACAGTTGGTATTTGCCGTAGTAACTTAAAGTAGACATTGCATCATCCATGTTATATTTCTGATTTTTTTTTCAGTTGGTATTTGCTGCAATAATCGCATTGGCCGCGGCCGCCCCGTCGCCCGCCCCAGCTCCGAAACCCGGTTTGATTGCGACCCCCCCGCTCGCGCTTCCATTGACCTATCAATCGGTGTATCCCAACAACCTGAACTACCCGTCGAACTACTACTACAACTATGCCGCACAGTACGGTCAGGCCTACAACGCACCGACGTACTACAAGAACTACTACACCGAACCTCTGATCTACTATTAAGTAGTCGATTATGTTCCGATCATGGGCAATCCACTCTCATCATCCGCACTCAATCATCCATCCTGCATTTTTTTTATCATTCATGACTATTATACATCATCGATTGTAATATTGAAGAAGTAGAGGAAGAGAAAAAAAAATCACGTACATATGCATAGTCGCAAGCGAACACATCGAATAAACATAAATAAATCTTTGCCATATACAAGCCTTTCAATTTATATCCTTAAACCACTTTTCATGAAGCATTCCGCGCGCCTCCCAGGTTGGAAACCGCTGCTTTAGACAATGCCACTGTGATTGCGCAATCATGAAATCTTAGTTCTAAGCGAGGCGCCACTGGTCTTTTTCAGGCAGAACCACACAAAAAAATGACGTTAGTTCTGTAGAAGCATTGTATTAGCGCCATAACTCAAAACTTTTGAACTTTTGAAAATATATAAATATATAAAAATCGAAGATGGTTAATATATTAAAAAATACAGATAATACAAAGTGTACACAAGTTTTAAAGATGATGTAGCAGGCGCGCAATCCGGGACCTGTACCTGTTGTACAATTCATTTTGCTGGTTAAACGAGGTTCCACTGTATTAGCTTTTATTTATTTACTAATTTTTATTAGACGGAAAAGCTAACAACATTATTTTGTTGTCTACAAATTTATATTTTCAATTAATACTGAGCTAAATAAATTATTTTAAAGATCTAATACAAATAATAATTATTAAATGTTAGGTTTTCATTATATAATTAAATGAATAAAAAGCAATGTTTATTTTTTGAATTTGTGTGATAATGATATTAACCTTAATTGTATTACTTTCTACGATCCATGTATGAATCAGTATTGGCATTGTGCAGAGGAAGGTAAATTCATTTTTTTTTCAATTTTAAAATTCTTTATTCAGTGTAGATATGCAGATACAATGGTGTTGTTATTAAGGGGTGGCGTACATGTGAGCTTAAGCTCATTTAGCCAGAAACATGATGAGTATTATTTAATGACACAAAAAAAAAAAGTTTTACAGTTAAGGGTTTTTAGACAATAATTTAACAATAATGATGTGGATTTACAGACAATGATTTTAGAAGGAAGGTAAAGTTGGCACCGAGCATTTATTAGTTCGGTTTCAGTGTAAAAGTAATTAGTAGTTCTCAAGTGAATATTAATAATATCAATTGCTTAGGAAAGAGGGCACATGTTTTCGAGCACTGGTATAGACTCTAGACAATGCACGCAATACACTTTATCAGAAATACATATTACAAGGGCTTTTATAAAGTCATCGCCATGCGCTCACAAAATTAACTATACTATACTTATTATACAAAGATACCATGGAAAATATCATTCAAGTAAAACCGGAAATATCAAGTATGAAAATATACGTATTGAATTATATTTTGTTGTAAATGTAACGTTATTTTCAAGGTTAACAGATCTTTGCAATAGCTATAACAAAAACATGTGATAAATTAGAGTATAGTTAGAATAATTTTGTATTAATGAATAAATACAGAACAATTTCGGTCTTTACGTTTTTGGTCTTTGTTCCGAATTGAACAGATTTCGGCCGAAAAATCTTCTTCTCTCCACCAATGTAACAATCCCATGCCAACTGTTTTGTCGTATCCTGTGAACCACCCTTCCACACTCCAACCCCTACCTGATTATTCCAGGAAGGGCTGATAAGGGCCTTACAAACACTACTTATTCTCATTATAAACTGATTATCCATATTTTCCAATGAATCATTCATCGTATCAATTTTCCATTGTTCGAAAAAGCGGAGGAAAATTTTTAATTTTTATTCCTTGGCAGCTTTTATTATAACATCCTTAGACGCAACAACGAAAAATACAAGGTACATACATTACATACACATATTTATAAAGAAATAAATTGTGTTTTTTCTGCTCATCACAATGGCGATCAATGACAATACAGAAATGGGCGACAAAAAGACATAAGACAAAAGAATTGAAAGTTTTTTGAAACAGTTACCGTAGGAACCGATTGGGTCCAAATTCAACCGATTTCGGCCGAAAAATCTTCTTCTCTCCACCAATGTAACAATCCCATACCAACGAAGTGGCGATGGTTATACTCGAATAAATACTTCCACAGAAACAAGACAAAATACACACGAATATAAAAAGAACTTTACCGGTCAGAAGACGGGAGAGAAGTGAGTGATTGTAGATATGCTGCACCTTATATACCCTAAAGAGGTAGTGCCCTTATCAGTCCTTCCTGGAATGACCAACTATGAGCTGGAGTGGGGGTTCACAGAATACGACAAAACAGTTG
>NW_017098047.1:0-330 GCF_001412225.1 Nicrophorus vespilloides
AATTTTCTGAATAACGCTGAATACACTACGCGTATTATTATTTTAATAGCATTAATACGAACCAGCAATGCACTAGAAGGAAAAATGGTAAAATTGGCGCCAGAAAATAAGCCTATTATTCTTAGCCTGTCCACAGTTGCTAACCTACGAAACGACACTCACTACTAAATATAATTGATACATCAGTGCCTACATTTAAGATCACCAGTATATATTCAATTGCGCATGTGTCATTTTTACTTGGTCGTAGAAGTAGGGATGCGTGGAGTGAAAAGCAAACGAATCCAAGTTTGAACTTAATAATATATGAATAAAGAATTTTCAAATAGT
>NW_017098047.1:335-1187 GCF_001412225.1 Nicrophorus vespilloides
AAAAGACTGCATATGTGTATTTATTATTGACTCTGGTTACAACAAGAGTAGTTACTCATTTTCCTTAATACAAAATAATGCGTCCTACTTTTTTTTATTCGTTAACACTCTTATGTCTCGCATTCACCAAATGTACATACTTGTCATTATTTTGAATTACTCTAAGAATATTCCTATTATACATTAAATCGAATTAGATTGCCGTGAGGACAGTTATGAAGAAGCGGAAAATGATATTAGCACTAATAGTAATATTATAGTCAATAAAAGAAGAATAATAGTGCCTGTTCCAGCGAGTTCAATCAGCAGTGAAGATAAGGATATATAGAACACAGAAAGTTTAGTCATTTTTTAGATAAAACATTCAAAGAACATCTTGTTCGGTCAAGATAATAAAATTCATAAACTAATAAAATATATACTGAAGCTTCACATTTTAAGAAGTATAGCATTATTTTAGCCTTCCTATTGTTAGTATTCCTATGTGTCTTATGTTGTTTCCGTTCTTTAGGATTTGTGCCTAATAAGCGACTGTCCCAATTATCCGGTTTCCCTATTAAGCGGAGTCGACAATTTGGTTAGTTTGTATGTTTTTATTAATAAATAATAAGTTTGATATAGATAATATTTACCTTGTGTGCATTTTTCCTTTCACCTTCTAAAGATGAGTTTCGTGTTTATATGTTTTGGATATTTTATAATAATTGAAAAATTCGATGCTAATTTTAAAAACATTTTCAAAATTATTGAATTCATTTTATTGGAGTAGTGTGTACGCACCTTTATATCTTAATAATCCAATATAAGCCAATACAATAAATGGATTATAACTTCAAATATTACTCTTTGGTA
>NW_017098048.1:0-2819 GCF_001412225.1 Nicrophorus vespilloides
GAACGTTATAAACGCTGCCATCTACCGGCAAGGTATTAAGTACCGGGATGTAGACAAGGGATGAAGGATCCATGGCCAATACGGCAATTAACATCTATCATAATTTATTTAGTTAAATAATTTTTAAAATAAATTAAGTTAATTAAAAATACTTTTAATTATTTGAAGTAGTAATAAAATTAATTACAGTATAAATAATATTAAACTCCATTATTTAAATCAACTTCTAATATGTCAGTTTAATGAAATAAATGATTTTTCTTAAGTTTTACGTATTAGCCTTTATAATTTACATTTAGAATTTAGTGTAATACTTTACTTTACTGTAATTTTTGTGTTTATAAAAATGAAATAATAAAGTATTGAAACTTATGAAAGTATCGATGAACCACGATATAAACGAGATTATGCACTCGCAAAACTCGGAGAAAGACCAAAAATTAAATAACCAAAATAACACAGAAAATAATAATTTGCCAATTTCGCATCAGAATAATAATGAAGAAAATTAAGAAACCCAAAATTGTGACGATAGAAAAACACCCGCAATCACGTGCTAGGACCACGATTCGTAACATCGGATACATGCAAGTGTTATTAAATTTTGCACAAACAAAAATTACAAATAACATGACTGAACACAAGTTTGGGAATATGTGTGATCACAAACAGCACTAATATTCAACTAAAATTTCTATTAACAGCAGGAACTCTTTTCCCTTTCACACGCGGTGAAGTGAGTTAATATTTGTTTATATTACAATCGTTACGGCGTCAAGCAAATTGGTGTAAATTTAAAGTAGAAAACAAGGCAACAGAATAATTTAACCTTAAATTAACTGCAGTTTTTGCAATTGTTATTTTGTAAAGATACATGTATTAAATACGTAAATAATTATGTAAATATAGAAAATGTGAGTTGAATGAGAGAGAACGCGAAAAGTATTCATATGAATCTGACGATTACGCAATTAAATGTAAGTTATGTGACAACAGTAAATCGAATTTGCTTTTCATTTGTCACATTTTCACGACGCTCTCGATATCTCTCGACACGCGGAGCTGAAGCAAAGCGAAAAAAGGATCAATTTATGTGAGCGTAAATTTGTTGTGCAATTATCAGTACACTTTATTATCTAAAGCGTGCGTTTCGGATCGCAGCAGAAAGTTTTGCTACACTTCTACACACTTTTTTTGTAACGTAAAAATGTAGATTAATCTTTGAATTATGGATTTACTAATTTCCTGGAAACTTTTGTCTTCTTAATTTAAAAAAAAAACTGTACAGTTTGAAAATATTCATTGATTATTACCAATAATCTCTATTTTCTTGATATAGCTGTAAAAGGAAATTATTTACAAATAATACATAATTTTGGTATATTTTCATAAAATATTTGTTAAATAGTTATATAAAATCAAAGATTATATCCATATTTTCCATGTTACATAATGTTTCAAAAAAAAAAAAATCTATATTTTAATTTAATTAAATACATTTTTTAATTAATTTTACAGTTTAATTTTTATGTACATTTTTTTTGCATAAACTTTAATAAAAATGGAAATAATTATTGAAAATAATAAATTTAATGTAAAAATTAGAAGATAAAATACCTAACAAAATACATATACTATTATTAGATTCTTAGTATCAATCAATTTCTATAAATTTTGTTACATAAACTTTTAAACATTAATTTATTATAAACATTAAAAAAAAATATATTTATTTGTATGAACAGAAATTAATTTAGAATAGTTGTGTTTTTTTATGCAAAAATATATTTTTTTTTTCAAAGTAATTCCTATATTTTTCAGATCATATCAATTATCTAACAATTATGTCATATATTTGAATCAATTTATATGAAAAATACGTATATAATTCTTTAATTATTTCCAATTAGAATTTTTGATCAAATTTGTTTCTGTGCGTTTATTTTTGAAAACATTAAATATATTATAAAAATTCTTGAAATCATTATAGATATAGCAGGTTAGGAAAGTATGCGGTGTTCGAATTTGTTGGCATCAGAATGAAGATAGACTTAGTTCGAGTCGACAAGAAAGGTTATCGAGGTACATACACAATGTAGACTTTATTTTTCCTTTAAGTAAATTAAGTTGTAATCCCATCGGCGGAAATTAATGAGCATGTAATAGTAATAATTTATATAGAATTCAAATATCTACAAAAAATAAACTATACCTTACTAAAATTTAGTAAGATTTTAGGAATAAATAGATTTTAAAATACAATTTTATTAAATTTCTAACATCAAATTTTTTCATCAATTAATAAAATTACGAACAATAACATAAAAAAAAGTTCGGAAAACGAACTTGTGTTTCGTAGATACGATTATTCAGTGTATTCTCTCTATATGTGTTTGTTGCATAATTATTGGCCGTTTGTTTTGTCGAAAATTGATTATAAGAACATTTTTTTGCCCATGTCTCTTGAGCATCGAACTTGCTCTTTCCATTTTTATCTTAAGACTAATTAATTGAATCCATTATGTTTCTCCTCTATTTATCTTCTCTTCTTTTACATTAAAACATGAATTTTTTACTAAATTTGCTTCTATTAAACGAGTCGAAGAATGTTAAAAATTGGATTCGATACTGGCATTTTAATTACATTAAGAAAAGACACGAATATTTATTATAAATCTTATGCACATAAAATAAAATCTACCGTTTTTATATTGCTTTTCGAAATGCCGTGCGAAATTAACCGATTTTTTAACAAACAAACTCAACTTATATATAATTCACACATTTATCCTTAATATTTTTCACATATTTCTTAATTA
>NW_017098049.1:0-6621 GCF_001412225.1 Nicrophorus vespilloides
CACGAATTACAGCCAAATGGGTAAAACCACAGTAATATATGAATATACGTTACATTCCCCAAACATTCAGCTTTCATATGTATATGTTGGATTCATTCTATGTATTATAGTTTTCGAGAAAATCTATGAAATGTGAAAACACTGCTTTTTCGAGCGTTTTTAAAAATTTGAACTCGAATTACAGCCAAACGGATAAATCCACAGTAATATATGAATATACGTTACATTCCCCAAACATTCAGCTTTCATATGCATATATTGGATTCATTCTATGTATTATAGTTTTCGCGAAAATCAATGAAATGTGAAAACACTGCTTTTTCGAGCGTTTTTAAAATTTGAACTCGAATTACAGCCAAACGGATAAAACCACAGTAATATATGAATATAAGTTACATTCCCCAGACATTCAGCTTTCATATGCATATATTGGATTCATTCTATGTATTATAGTTTTCGAGTAAATCAATGAAACACTGAAAACACTGCTTTTTCGAACAGTGTATATACACCATTACATGCAAATGGAACGGAACGTACAAATTGATTTATTTTTTCGCGAATATTATTAAAAAAAAAAATTTAAATGCAAACGAAAATCTTATCTTATGGAAGTGCACGCACGCCATTAAACACTCTCTTAATTCTAATTTACTTATCCTGCAATAAAGTGCAACTTCTTCTTTTTTTTGTTGTATTTATACAAAACGCGAAATTGTTTTCCTTTATTATTATTTTTTGTCTGTTTCCGGAAGAAATACCTGGCCAGACTACATCACGTAATCCCGCACCGTAAATCACGCTCACCTCGCAGTTAATATTACGTACTTCAAGCGGTTTTTTCCACCCCCCCATCCCTAAACCTCATTTTTCATGCAGCTGCAAAAAATAAAACCAAACACAATTGTTTCCTTTCTTTTTTGTCAGCCGGAGTTCAAGTGAAATAAATTCCTGGAATCACATATTATTAATAATAAATGAAAGTAAAACAAGAGAGACAAATGGACTGTTAAAATTTGTACAGTTATTAAATATGAAGACAGTTTCAATCTATGTATAGAGTATACCTAGATTACAGAAATTTCAGAACTAATATTGTTTCAAAATGTCAATTTAGTAAAGTTTTTTAAAATTTGTAATTTTAAGTTTGATTTTTTGATGGAACAAATATTGTGGAAAGTTTGGATGGGGAAAAAATCGTAATCTATATTATAAAAACTAATGAAAATCCCTGCAGGGATTTAACCGGTGTTTGCTTTCTTTTTTGTCGGCCGGAGTTCAAGTGAAATAAATTCTTGGAATCACATATTATTAATAATAAATGAAAGTAAAACAAGGGAGACAAATGGATTGTTAAAATTTGTACAGTTATTAAATATGAAGACAGTTTCAATCTATGTATAGAGTATACCTAGATTACAGAAATTTCAGAACTAAAATTGTTACAAAATGAAATTTGTTTGATTTTTTGATGTGAACAAATATTGTGGAAAGTTTGGATAGGGAAAAAATCGTAATCTATATTATAAAAACTAATGAAAATCCCTGCAGGGATTTAGCCGGTGTTTGCTTTCTTTTCGTATCCACATTATTATCATGATTCCTGTCTGTCCTTTTTCCCTCCCGCACATTTCAAACTCCTGTTGCAAATTCAGATTTAGAATCCAATCTGCGGGGGAGGCCGATGTTTTGATTATGCCTGTTGGTCCCTCGACTGGTTTGTATTCCTCCGGATCGTCGCAATCAAGCAGAGTGAACGAGCCGAGTGAAAAGAGGACTTCATCATATCAGGCAAATCTCCAATTCATTCCTTCCTCTTCCTCTTCCTCTTCCCGAATCTCGCTACGCCACGTTCCAATTCCAATGACATTCTGCGAATGTAAACACGGATTTCTTCGGAGGGTCGTCTGAATAGTTTCAACGTCCGGATTTGATGAAATAGTTGGAATTATATAGTAAAGTTTCACTCGGATTCCCGTTTTCTTTTTTCGGTCCGACAGTTCGACGAATTCGGTGTTAATAAGCTGGATTGTTCGGATGCCTGGTGTCCGAAGAGTTGCGGTCGTCGTCGGACACGCACCGCGACATTTCCATCGCCACCCTTTTCGAAAATCCATCCACCCTTCCTCCCTCTTCGGATTCTCTCTCCGGTTGCGGTCCCTCTCCGCGAATTACCAAACAATCTACAAACTTGTGTAACTGGATGCGTGTGTCTCCTGAAATACACACTCCATCTACATCTACATCTACATGTCCAAATACATAGCGCAATGCGAAAACCACACGCGTCCATTTATGCAGAAGAGGACAACGATGAAGAAGAGAGGTGTGGTGGTTGTCCCCTTCGAGAATTACGAATTGTGTGTGTGTGTGTCGGATTAATTGAGTTTCGCGCGGGAAATGCGTCCGGGGACTTTTAAGGGAAACCCAAACACACTCTCGCACTTCCAGCCCATGAATATGGATGGATTTAAAACTCCCTACGTCTCCACTTTTTTTTGTACTTTCCAAATGAGTGTGTGACACCCACCATTCATGTCCCAATCAAATTGAAGACCAAATCGTTATACTGTCCACTAAATATTTAGTTTAGTTAGAAATAAATTATAATGTAATAGAATTTAATATTACAAATAATCAAAGTATTAGAAAAAAAACTATTTTTCATTGTTTATTTGACAGTTGTGTCAATAAGTTACAAATTCTATATTTTATTTCAAAAATCAAAGTAGGTATGTGTTGAAACAACATGTGTTTGTTTATTTGACAGTTTGTGCAAAGTGTTGTCAAAACATGTAATTTTTAATGTACTTTGGTTTAATGATGGAATAAATTTGATATTGTTGGAAGAAGGAAGAAATTTGGAAACATTTGTAGCATGATCTTGATTTGTATGTAATTAATTTAGTTTGATTTGATAACAAGTAATGAAATTAATGAAACTTTTCAATAATTATACCGGAAATCAAAGTAGGTATGTATAGAAACAACGTGTGTTTGTTTATTTGACAGTTTGTGCAAAGTGTTGTCAAAACATGTGATTTTTAAAGTACTTTGGTTTAATGATGGAAATAATTCGATGTTGGTGTTTCTTGTTGGAAGAAGGAAGAAAGTTGGAAAAATTTGGAAAATGATCTTGATTTGCATGTAATTAATTTACTTTGTTTTGATAACAAGTATTGAAATTAATGAAACTTTTCAATAATTATATCGGAAATCAAAGTAGGTATAAATTGAAACTGTCAGCAACATGTGTTTGTTTTTTTTGACAGTTTGTGCAAAGTGTTGTTAAGTAATGTAATTTTTAAAGTAGTTTGGTTTAATGATGGAAATAATTTGATATTGGTGTTTCTTAATGGAAGAAGGAAGAAAATTGGAAAAAATTGGAGGATGATCTTGATTTGTATGTAATGAATTTAGTTTGGTATGATAACAAGTAATGAAATTAATGAAACTTTTCAATAATTATATCGGAAATCAAAGTAGGTATGTATTGAAACTGTCAGTAAAATGTGTTTGTTTTTTTTGACAGTTTGTGCAAAGTGTTGTTAAGTAATGTAATTTTTAAAGTACTTTAGTTTAATGATGGAAATAATTTGATATTAGTTTTTCTTGTTGGAGAAGGAAGAAAATTAGAAAAATTTGGAGGATGATCTTGATTTTTATGTATGTAATTTAGTTTGTTTTGATAACAAGTAATGAAATTAATGAAACTTTTCAATAATTACATCGGAAATCAAAGTAGGTATGTATTAAAACCATTAGCAACATGTGTTTGTTTTTTTTGACAGTTTGTGTAAAGTGTTGTCAAAAAATGTGATTTTTAATGTACTTTGGTTTAATGATGGAAAGAATTTGATATTGGTGTTTCTTGTTGGAAGAAGGAAGAAAGTTGGAAAAATTTGGAAAATGATCTTGATTTGTATGTAATTAATTTAGTTTGTTTTGATAACAAGTAAAGAAATTAATGAATCTTTTCAATAATTATACCGGAAATCAAAGTAGGTATGTATTGAAACAACATGTGTTTGTTTATTTGACAGTTTGTGCAAAGTGTTGTCAAAACATGTGATTTTTAATGTACTTTGGTTTAATGATGGAAATAATTTGATATTAGTTTTTCTTGTTGGAAGAAGGAAGAAAGTTGGAAATATTTGGAGGATGATCTTGATTTGTATGTAATTAATTTAGTTTGTTTTGATAACAAGTAATGGAATTAATGAAACTTTTCAATAATTATACCGGAAATCAAAGTAGGTATGTATTGAAACTGTCAGCAACATGTGTTGTTTGTTTTTGACAGTTTGTGCAAAGTGTTGTTAAGTAATGTGATTTTTAATGTACTTTGGTTTAATGATGGAAAGAATTTTATGTTGATGTTTCTTGATGGAAGAAGGTAGAAAATTGGAAAAATTTGGAGGATGATCTTAATTTGTATGTAATTAATTTACTTTGATAACAAGTCATGGAATTAATGAAACTTTTCAATAATTATACCGGAAATCAAAGTAGGTATGTATTGAAACCATTAGCAACATGTGTTTGTTTATTTGACATTTTGTGTAATTTGTGTAAATTTCAGTTCTCACAAATTGTGATTTTTGCTCTAAAGTTTCGTTTGTGAATTGGAATGAATTTGGATGGAAGAACGAAGAAAGGGGGGAAGAGGATTTGGAGGATGATCTCGTTTCGTATGTATCGAAGGTAGTTTGCGTAGTTTTAGTATTCCCGTCCGGTGTATGCATATATTGAGGAGGACCGTCATTTGTCAAAGAAGAGGAGAAGAAGGACCCTCCACGTCTTTCCTCCTCCTTTAACTCCTTGCGCATTGACATTCCCGTCGGCCGTGTCCTCATCGAGAAAATCGGACAACCTCCATCACCACCAACCACCCCATCTCGCTTCATGTTTTTGAAGCCCTTGTTTATGGAAATCGCGCGTGATTAGGACTTTTGTCCAATTGGTTGCATCTCGCAAGGGAAATTTGTCCTTAATTAAGGGTTGCCACCACTTGCCCTTTCGCGTCAAGGAGAGGAACTTTCAATTATTATTATTATGATTATTATTATTATTATTTTGATGTCGCTTTCGCTTTCTTGACCCGCGCAGCCGTTCCGGCCGGAAACGGGGTGCCAGCGGCGACGTCGGCGTCGCGGCGCCATCCGGTCCGAGCTGTTGTACAGTTCCGTCCACCTAAAACCCAAACCCAAGCCCATCCTCAGCATCATGATCATCAAAAGCGTTGCGTAATATGACTATATATGTGTGTGTTTGTAGTTTAAACTTTGACCAAAGTGCAGCGATGCGAAAGGGCAAGATTGTTTTCGAACGCATCCCAGCAATTATCGTAGGCGCGCGAACGCCCTTATCGCGCTCGCACGCATCCGATTGAAATTCACTCGGCATAATAATCCTTTTTGGAAACAATGAAAAGGGATCAAGAGAGAGGACCTCTTCTAGCGCAAACATTAACTCTTTTTGTCTACTTTCTTTCGATTCATTTCGTTTTCGCGTTGTTTATCGCCAACAAATTTTCTTTTTTTCTCATCCCCCTCCGGACACACATAAATTACCCTTCCGCGCGGTTTATTCCCAATGCCGCATCATATTTTCCCTTTTTCTTTCTCCTTATATTCTTATTTTTTTTTTGCTCGACCGCCTCCATAACGAGGTGTTCGATGGAGTGACCAAAAGGACAAAAGGGCGCCGTGCATTATTCAAAAGAAGTATCCTTCATGGCGGTGGAGTGGGATGAAAAGCGTTGACAGATTGGCGGAGTGGACGCGGACCGCATGCCAAGCAGTTTTAACGAGGCAACAGCGACCCCCGAAAAACGAAAAGGATTCGTCTCTTCGTCCTGCCGCACAATCACGCATAAATAACACGTTTTACTTATTTCGGCGCCCTCCCTTCTTTCTAAAGTCGTTATGCCAAGAGCAGGAAGGGAAGGAGTAGTAGCAGAAGGAAAAAAAAGCATGCAAAAGGACAAAAAAAAACATAGGGAAAAGAAAAACAAAGAGCGACGAATGTGCGAAAACTAAAGGGGCAAAGGAGCGGACGTCCTCTAACGCAATTTATAGCCGAGACTTCAAGAGAATTTACCTAAATCAATCCGAAAGACCTTCTGGGTTTCTTTTTCTTGCTTTTTTTTTGCTTTGAATTATTTCCTTGCGCTGTGATTTGCCATTTTTTTGCAAAACAAAATGAATGAAACATGTAGCAGAATAATTTTAAAATCATGTTGTTGTGTAATTTTGAATTATTTTCTTTGGCATTTTTTTTTATGGAAAAACACAAAAGAAAAGGGATGAATCAACTGGTATGTTTGTAGCAAATTTGAATTATTATTACAGCAGAATTAGATAATATTTCAATTTATGTAATTTCACTAAATATTATTTATACTTTTACTCAATTATCTATTTTAAAATTAATGAAACATGTAGAAGAATAATTTTGTAGTCGATGTTTTCTTATTATATTTGCTACTATGTTTAACTTAAAGAGAATTTATCTAAATCAATGCGAAAGACCTTTTGGGTTTTTAGTGAATAGTGAATGAAACATGTAGCAGAATAATGTTAAAATCATATTGCTATGCAAATTTTGAATTATTTTCTT
>NW_017098049.1:6646-12526 GCF_001412225.1 Nicrophorus vespilloides
TAGAAACAATTTTGTAGTCATGTTTTCTTATTATATTTGCTACTATGTTTAACTTCACGAGAATTTATCTAAATCAATGCGAAAGACCTTTTGGGTTTTTGGTTTTCTTCAAAAAATAGTGAATGAAACATGTAGCAGAATTATTTTAGAAACTGGTGATTTAATGAATCAACCGGTAGAATTAATTTAGAAATATGTTTGTAGCAAATTTGAATTATTTTTTGTTTGCAAATGAGCAGAATTAGATAATATTTCAATTTATGCAATTTCACTAAAAATATTGTTTTCAAATTAAATGAAACATGTAGCAAAATAATTTTAGAAACATTTTGCTGTGCAAATTTTAAGTAATTTCCTTTGGCAAAAAAAAAGGGATGAATCAACTGGTAGAATTAATTTACAAATATGTTTGTTGCAAATTTGAATTATTTTTTGTTTGCAAAAGAGCAGAATTAGATAATATTTCAATTTATGTAATTTCACTAAATATTATTTATACTTTTACTCAAATATCTATTTTCAAATTAAATGAAACATGTAACAAATTTCATCTAGAAACAATTTTGTAGTCTATGTTTTCTTATTATATTTGCTACTATGTTTAACTTCATGAGAATTTATCTAAATCGATCCGAAAGACCTTTTGAGTTTTTGATTTTTCTTCAAAAATAGTGAATGAAACATGTAGCAGAATAATGTTAAAATTATATTGCTGTGTAAATTTTGAATTATTTTCTTTGGCATTTTTACGGAAAACACAAAAAAAGGGATGAAGCAACTGGTAGAATTAATTTAGAAATATGTTTGTTGCAAATTTGAATTATTTTTTGTTTGCAAAAGAGCAGAATTAGATAATATTTCAATTTATGTAATTTCACTAAAAATATTATTTATACTTTTACTCAATTATCTATTTTCAAATTAAATGAAACATGTAACAAATTTCATCTAGAAACAATTTTGTAGTCGATGTTTTCTTATTATATTTGCTACTATGTTAAACTTTAAAAGAATTTATCTAAATCAATGCGAAAGACCTTTTGGCTTTTTGGTTTTCTTCAAAAATAGTGAATGAAACATGTAGCAGAATTATTTTACAGACTGATGATTTAATGAATCAACTGGTAGAATTAATTTAGAAATATGTTTGTAGCAAATTTTAATTATTTGTTGTTTTTTTTCTTGCAAAACAGGAGAATTTGGAAATGTGTTGATAATATTTCAATTAATTAATTAAATAATTAAACAGTGTTATTAGTGACTAAGGATCAATTCTAGGTATTGAAGTACTTTGAAAACAAACAAAACTTACTTTTTCTATGTTTATCGAAGAACACTTGTTTATATTTTTCTATTCTTAATAAATAAAAAAACCTATTTTTTCAAATTGGACTCTTATTTTCGGACAGAGGGATTATTACATATATATTGATTAAAATATATATAAACATGTAGCAAATTCAATTGGATTTTTTTCTTATTACGTTTAACTTTTTGAAAATAATTGCTGAGATAATTCGAAAGGTTTAATATTGGATAAAAATAAGTATGGAATCATGTAGTAGCTATAATACTAGTAGTCTGGTTATAATCAGATGATGTTCGGAAGTGTCGGAGGGGGGCTTTGAACTAGGTTGGATGGATGCATCGTTCGTAATCCAATTGAGTCCATTTGACATTCAGCATTTGTTTTGATCTTGCGGCTACGGCTACGGCGGCGGCGGCGGCCCTCTCGATAAATCAATCGGATTTCGGTTTTCAATTAGGATCAGAAAATTAGGGGCGAATTTATGGACGCCGCGTGCAGATGCGTCTCAAGTGCGTCCGATTCACATTCACACTCTATGATTGCAACCGACTCTACAAAACAGACACCAAATAAATAAAAAAATAAATCACAAATAAATAATTGAAGTCAACATAAAACTTGATGATGATGATGAAGAGTGCACGTCGTGGAAAGTTGATCCGGACAGGTGGAAGTCGGGAAAATTAGGCATTGATGAAGGTATAATGTGGAAGTACACCGATACGTGCTGAAGGGGTGGTTTTTGGGTGGGTGGATGTTGGCGACGGCGGCAGTAGCTTCAGCACATTAATTAGCTGCACACTCGCGCACGTACAATATACATGGGCCTTCCTGCATTCTGTGCGGGGGTGGCGGATGGTTGATGGCGGCGGCGGCGGCGGCATGGAGGAGGGTGGGTTTTATGGCGTATATATTAACGCCGCCGCCGCCGCCGTCGACGCCGCTCCACACAATGTATCCAATGTCACGAACGCATCGATTACTACTGTGCCAATGAAATTGTTAAAACAGGACTTTATTACGGTTTCGACTATCGCAATATTATGATCCATCAATTGTATCAAATTAATTACTTCATAAAAAACGATTGCGATTTCGACAATTATGCCAACGTTTACAAATCATAAAAACAATGTTTCAAAATCGGAATTTGTTGAAAGTAAATTATGGAAAATCACACTTTTTTTTCTTAATTAGTAGTGTATTATATACATTAATTAAAAGGCTATGACAAAAGTTAAGCAACGTTGAGTGGAGATGAGATAAAAACGTTTACAAATCTTAAAAGCAATGTTTCAAAATCGGAATTTGTTGCAAGTAAATTATGGAAAATCACACTATTTTTCTTAATTAGTAGTATATTATATACATTAATTAAAAGGCTATGACAAAAGTTAAGCAACGTTGAGTGGAAATGAGATAAAAAAACGATTGCGATTTCAACAATTATGCCAACGTTTACAAATCATGAAAACAATGTTTTAAAATCGGAATTTGTTGAAAGTAAATTATGGAAAATCACACTTTTTTTCTTAATTAGTAGTATATTATATACATTAATTAAAAGGCTATGACAAAAGTTAAGCAACGTTGAATGGAGATGTAAGATGAATGGATGAAATATATAAACGGTTATTATTTCGATTGCAAAAAGAAAAATATTGAATGTTAATTATTGTTAACATTTTTTGAAAGTTCAATAAGCAAAGTTAAGCATGTAACAAATTTCATCTAGAAACAATTTTGTAGTCGATGTTTAAAAAAAAGGGATGAATCAACTGGTCGAATTAATTTAGAAATATGTTTGTTGCAAATTTGAATTATTTTTGTTTGCAAATGAGCAGAATTAGATAATATTTCAATTTATGTAATTTCACTAAAAATATTATTTATTCTTTTACTCAAATATCTATTTTCAAATTAATTTCGACTATCGCAATATTATGATCAATCAATTGTATAAAATTAATTACTTCATAAAAAACGATTGCAATTTCAACAATTATCCCAACGTTTACAAATCATAAAAACAATGTTTCAAAATCGGAATTTGTTGAAAGTAAAATATGGAAAATCACAATTTTTTTTCTTAATTAGTAGTATATTATATACATTAATTAAAAGGCTATGACAAAAGTTAAGCAACGTTGAGTTGAGATGAGATGAGATAAAAAACGATTGCGATTTCAACAATTATGCCAACGTTTACAAATCATAAAAACAATGTTTCAAAATCGGAATTTGTTGAAAGTAAATTATGGAAAATCACAATTTTTATCTTAATTAGTAGTATATTATATACATTAATTAAAAGGCTATGACAAAAGTTAAGCAACGTTGAGTGGAGATGAGATAAAAAACGATTGTGATTTCAACAATTATGCCAACGTTTTCAAATCATAAAAACAATGTTTCAAAATCGGAATTTGTTGAAAGTAAAATATGGAAAATCACATTTTTGTATATTGTATACATTAATTAATAGACAATGACAAAAGTTAAGCAACGTTGAGTGGAGATGTAAGATGAATGGATGAAATAAATATAAACGGTTATTATTTCGATTGCAGAAAGAAAAATATTGAATGTTAATTATTGTTAACATTTTTTTAAAGTTCAAGAAGCAAAGTTAAGCATGTAACAAATTTCATCTAGAAATAATTTGGTAGACGATGTTTTCTAATTATTTTTGCTACTATGTTTAACTTCAAGAGAATTTATCTAAATCAATCCGAAAGACCTTTTGGGGTTTTTGTTTTTCTTCAAAAATATTGAATGAAACATTTAGTAAAATAATTTTAGAAACATGTTGCTGTGCAAATTTTGAATAATTTCCTTTGGCAAAAAAAAAGGGATGAATCAACTGGTAGAATTAATTTAGAAATATGTTTGTTGCAAATTTGAATTATTTTTGTTTGCAAAAGAGCAGAATTAGATAATATTTCAATTTATGTAATTTCACTAAAAATATTATTTATACTTTTACTCAAATATCTATTTTCAAATTAATTTCGACTATCGCAATATTATGATCAATCAATTGTATAAAATTAATTACTTCATAAAAAACGATTGCGATTTCAACAATTATCCCAACGTTTACAAATCATAAAAACAATGTTTTAAAATCTGAATTTGTTGCAAGTAAATTATGGAAAACCACACTTTTTTTCTTAATTAGTAGTATATTATATACATTAATTAAAAGGCTATGACAAAAGTTAAGCAACGTTGAGTGGAGATGAGATAAAAACGATTGCGATTTCAACAATTATGCCAACGTTTACAAATCTTAAAGACAATGTTTCAAAATCGGAATTTGTTGCAAGTAAATTATGGAAAATCACATTTTTTCTTAATTAGTAGTATATTATATACATTAATTAAAAGGCTATGACAAAAGTTAAGCAACGTTGAATGGAGATGTAAGATGAATGGATGAAATATATATTTCGATTGCAGTAAGAAAAATATTGAAAGTTAATTATTTTTTGAAACTTCAAGAAGCAATCGTCGATTGGATGTGTTAGGTAAGCGGTCGGCAAAGTGCGGCTCTTTGGCTTCTGAAGTGCGGCTCAAATATCCACAATTGTTGTAATATGTTCATATTTGGCTCTTTGGCTAATAAATTTGCCGACCACTGCGTTAGATGAATGGATTTGCATTAGTTAAGTAAAATCAAATGTGATGCAAACGAACAACGTTTTCGCATAAAAACGTTCGTAATCCGAATGAGACTGCTGTGGCTAATGAATGGAAAAACCGGGTTGATTGACAATGCGACAGTTTGAATTGAAATTGCACCGTATATATTATATTTATGCAAGGCGGACGTAATGAAAAAAAAAAATTAATAAATAAATAAAGGGCAGAACAACCGGGAAAGTCTCGAGTTGGGACGGGTTAAAACGGTTGGCGGCGGCGGCGCGATTACAATTAAAAGATCACGCCCGGCGATCTAATTTAAAAGTCCGTTCGGACCTCCGCACCAATAACAGTTCCTACAAGATTACGGGGATTACCCAGGGTTTCGTAAATCCGGAAACGTCCAATTTGCATGCATAATAATAACATGAAATAATAGCAAAAAAAAAAAATTGGAAAGCGTTTTAAGCGAAAAAGTAAATAACAATTTTCGCTCTTCTTAAATCATAAAAAAAAATTAATTTTAAAACATTCGTGTTTTCGCGCGGATCTGGTAAAATATGAAAATATATAAGAAAAACGTTCTTTTTTTTTGCGAGGGGAAGAGATGGCGGTGGAGGCATTAATTTTAATTTTCCCGCCGTGTTTGCGTTTGATTAGATTTCAAAATATAATCCAATGAAAATTAAGCCGTGGCAAAAAGAAGAGAAGGCTACAAAATAATAAAAAAAAAAAGAACAACACGTAGCCAGGACTAAAGTTCTGTGTGTGTAAATGTGTGTGTGTTATGCAGACTGGATGCGTCCTGGGGGTCGAGGAACGGCGCCGCCGCCAACGCCCCGACATTTATTATTAAAACGGAAAATTGGACATCGATACCGCCGCTTACATTTTTCACTTTTTTTTTTTCACCGTTCTTTTTGTTT
>NW_017098050.1:0-7769 GCF_001412225.1 Nicrophorus vespilloides
TAATTCGAGTTCAAATTTGAAAAAATACTCGAAAAAGCAGTGTTTTCAGATATAATTGATTTTCTCGAAAACTATAATAGGTAGAATGAATCGAAAAGATGCATATGAAAGCTGAATGTTTGAGGAACGTAGCAATATTGATATATTACTGTGGTTTTAACCGTATGGCTGTAATTCGCGTTCAAATTTAACAAAATAATTATCTTATTATTTGTTTCAGTGATTTTTATTATGAAACTTTTTTTTTCTGTTGAATTTCTTTATTTAAATTAGTAGGCGTATTTTTTCACTAAATTTTGTTTAAATTAATTAAGTAGAGGTTAAGAATAATGAGTACTTTGGGTTTTCAATAAATCGCATTTATTAATTAAAAAAAATCGGTTGTCGTAAAAATTGAGAGATGGCGTTTCGGTGGTAATTGATTTAAATGCTGGCGGACCATTGTGGCCACCCCTTGATCAGGTTGTAGAAGGCGTTTCCGGGACAATCGGTGGAATCCGCTTGACGATGTCCGACCAACTTGTAGTTCTTTTGGATCTTTCCGTTCTTAACACCGAAAGCGATCAATTCCTTGACGGCCTTTTGGGCGGCGGCGTTGGGAGCGGCATCTATCAATCAAACAAACAAACAAAAATTAAACAAATTTAAGCGTTTTTTAATGATCGCGTTACTGTTGAAAGTTCCGATGACACAGATGCCGATGCTCCTGCGGTTCAACGGGACGGAATGGGCACCGTGTTTACCCCAACCTTGACCTTCGTAAACGTTACCGTCTTCACCGACCTTTTAAACAACATTGAAAAGTTATTCTTAATGCTTCATTTTTTTGTTGTTGCGCAACTTACGACAAAGTTGTAGCCGATATCGTTCCAACCGTTACCATCCATATGCCAATCTTGATAAGACTTAACTCTGGAGGTGCAGGCGGCTTTGTTGTAACAGCTCGGACTATCGCCGTGATGGATGGCGACATGGGACGGTGGATTCACAGCCAAATTGTTGGAAGCCCATTTTGGAGCTCTAGCGCCCCAACCGGCCCTCGAAATGATATTCAAGGCTTCTAAAAATCATGAAAATTAAATTTTAAAATTTCAATTTTTCGACAACTTACGGGAAACTACGATGCAGTAGATTAAGACGAGGCAGCAGAATGCGATGATGTTCGCCATATTAGCCATGGTTCTTGTTTGTTTCGAGTGAATCAACTCTGATTCGAAACCAGAAGAACGTCCGGTATTTATACTGAATTTGAAGAGGCAATTATCGATATTCGATTAGATCACTCAAAAAAAAAAAACACTAAATCAAACAAGATTGATAACACACTGTTTGCGCAAAACTTACCTGCAATTTCACAATCTTGAGTGTATAAATATAGTTTTGAATAATCTATTTTATAAATATAATTAAAAAGTGAAACTCATCAATCCACTTGAAAATAATTATATGAAATTGCAAATGTTGTCTATAGATGGCGTTTTTCTTAACTTGTCTTTTTGAACTTTAACTATGAATGAATCGTTGAAATTACTGTCTTTGTGCGTTTAATAAATGAAATAACGTAATTTGTTGTGTGAAGAATGCGAGATGATTATGTAATTACGTTTAACCGAGATGATATGAATTAATTGCAATTTCTCTCTGGATGGAAATATGATGCCGGAGATTTGCAGAAACAATTGCGCGTTGAAAGTTAACAGGAGGAGGAAAACAAAGGTTAAGCAACAATGGGTGATAGCCCCAGCGTGCAGGCAGGCAGGATTCGTCTCTGATCGTTTCGTCTCTCGGGATGGCAACAATTTAACTCGAGGAAGAGACAAAGGCGCAGTAAATCCAGCGGCAATTACAGTAATAATAATAACAATAATAATGCTAATTAGCGCACATAAATCAAGGAGGCTGTAAGCTTATCTCGTTGACGTTTGCATCGAAACGGAATTAACTTTAACTTCGTGTCACCGAATACATGAATACGAAAGTCTTCTCCGTTTTTTTTTTTCTTGTTTCAAAATTAAAACGTGTACAAAATGGGCAACAAACAACAAAAGGAAAGGAAAACTAGATGCGAGAAAGTATTTCAATGATCTCACATGCACATCCGGAAAATGAACAGCCGCCCCCCCTATGAATAATGCATGAAAATACCGTGCATATCCTGTGTCCTCTGCCCTTTCCAAACACTTCTGTCACCATTACCGTTTCCTTTTTACTATTTCTGTTTTTTTTTTTTCATCCCATTCTTTCTCTGTGTTTCACATTTTTGTTGTTTTTTTTTTTCATTAACGCGATTATTCAAATTCTCCCGCCCTCGAATTTATCGCCGCACGTAATATTCTCGCTTAATTAAACGCCGCGACACCTAGCGGCAATTTCAAATGTTTCTCTTTTTTTTTTTTGTTTTTTCGTCCATCCGCACTTTTCTTCCTCGGCGAGATTAAAACTCGTGCATTCTCTGCACGCAATAAACCGAGTTTATGTATCTCCGAAACTATCTTATATTCACGGACAATTAAATTCACTTTTACACTAATTGCTGAATACATAATCTTTATTTTTATTTAGTTGCAGTTTTGCGCAAAAATTTGGGGGGATTTTATGTCATTTGTGACATTTAACATGAACAAATAAGAAGAAATATCAAATTGGTAAACCTTAGAAAAATTAATTCCCCTAAGTTAGTAATTTATATTTATTTTTTTATGGTTCCGCCCAACACAACTGTAAATTGGGTTGCATATTAACTTAATTACTTTAAAACAGAAATCTACTCTTTCTCATCAACACAATTCATGATTAAAGCAATTATTTATAGCTTTTTCATTAAAAAAATGTATATGATAAAAATTCATCTTCTTGTCGAACTGAATGTTAATGTTCAGCGATTTCCAATTCGCTCGGAAAAGAAGCGAGATGGGAAAATGTATTTATTAACTTCGATGTCATCTCGTGCAGACGAATTTCCTTAACCGGAAAACGATCATTTCGCTTTAATAACTTCGAAATTGCATTCCTAAGTTCGCTTTGAACTCGAAAAGAAATCCAAATATAATTTATATTTTAATAATTTTCATTAAATTGTTCTAACATTTAAAAAAGAAACTGGATTTTAATTTTGCTAAGAATAAATCAGTTTTGAATGCGAATAAAAATCAGATGTATTTTTATTATTTTCTTTGGCTCGTCTCATTTTTCTCGTTTTTTTTTTTGTGGATTGAGGAGAGAAAACCGCATAAAATGCTCGTTTACTTTATGAGAGAAGAGAATAAAGCGGACGAAATAAAAATTGTCCATGGGAGGTCGTCCTGTTTGTCGACAAATCCCTGTTGAGAAATGCGGTCGGATCAAGGATGAAAGGAATATTCGTTTCGTATTGTCCTCCTACAAAATCCATAATAATCCATACAAAACTATATATTAAATTTACAGAAAATTTAGTTTATTTTATAAAAAAATCATATTTTTAGCATAATTATACTTAATTTTTTATGTAATTTAGGTGAATTGGGAAATTTACAATTTATTGAAAATGATTTGATCAATAGATTCAATATGTTTTCATGAAAATTTTTAGTTCATTTTATACAAAATTAGCAATATTTCATTTCCCAATTGATTCTTTGTATTTAAAACAAAAAAAAATCCAATAGTTTACATTACAATTAACAGTTTCAGAAAACTTTCATAATTTTCTTCTTCGTCCACTTCGTAAAACTTTTTTTTTCAAAAGCTAATCCTAAGTGGTAAAACCGTCTCTTTTCGCTCGTTAGTTATGCGACCACTGAAATTTAATTATGCCGCTTAACAAACTGAGCGAAAAGAGATTTCTTCTGCTCCCAACAGAATTTTATTTATTTTTGGTTTTATTTTGATCCTCGCTCGCCCACTTTTCCAACCGACGCACTAATTAAATTACTCTTTAGGTATTTTCAACACACACACAAAAAAGAGTAAAAACGAACGATGTTTTCTACAACTAAAGCAGGAAAGAAAACGCATCCACATTTGTTTTTACTGTAGACTAAAAAGTAAATAGTACGAAATGATATAAATCTTTGCTTATACAACCAGTTTTTACATATTGTTGAAATTAGTTCAAAAAAATAGTTTATTAGTTGTAGATTTGATAGTAAACTAGTTATATTTCTGAAAATTAATATACATAAAAGGTAACGATTCTTTAGAAATTCCTGTGGTATTTGCGGGTTAATAGAGAGAGTTGAATTACATCCACCGCGGCAATATTTGCAATTCCTTTTCCCTCTTTTCGTTTCCTTTTCTTCCTCAATAATTCCGCTAATGCATTTTTATTTGGATGCAGATTTCCGCACGCCAAACGGTTATTAAATTAAAATCGCATACGTTCTTAGCAATCTTTCATTTTTCCATTATTTTATATTTTTTTGGGTATCTTTATCCAATTTAGTTGCGTCGAGAAATCGATTCGAAATTCACCCGGTTTCATCCCCATTAATAACTCAACCGCACGAGGCGAAAGATTCTTAATAAAGTGAAATCATATTTCATTCTTTTCCCCCCACATATTATTTTTTAATACATATTTTATCTCATCCATATAAACGCGAAACTTTTTTTTACATCATTTTTTTTTGTCCATTTTCTGGTCCAAATGGAAACCTTAATGGAATACGTTTCATTTTTTTTTTTCTTATTTCATAATATTCGCATCCATTTCGCTTCATTAAAAAGTTTGTTTTTTTCTATATATAATTTTTTAAATTAGAATGAAAAATGAAAATTAATGAAATAATTAGAGTTTAAAAAAAATATAAATATTCATGTTAATTTTTTTACACAAAAGGGATAAAATAAAAATCGATAAAAAGTAATGGTTTTTCCATTGGATTGTCAATTAAACTGTCAACATCAATTCTAGTTTGTGTTGATATTGTATAAATCAAAAGCGTCCTGGTGTTTCTATTGTTTTTGTTTGTTTGTTGCGGTTGTTGTTTCTGTTGTTGTTGTTGTTTGCAGTGGAAAATGCAGATAATTAAACGAGAGCTCGAATTTATTGGGCGCGATAAATCCGTCATCGCCCAAATTCGTTTCCAATGAAATTTTATTTAAAAAAAAAAAAAAAAGTTGATTTTTCCTCCCCTATTTGCAGTTGATTTTTCTATTTTTTGTTGCCTCCCTGCGGGATTTTATGGCGGCAACCAGACGAACCCCCGCGTCGCTCCGGCGGTTTGCGTGTGAAGGATAAATGCATTAATTGCTGCGGCGTTGGTATTCACTATTCTCTGTCCCAAAAGGGCCAATTCTCTGTCTTTCTCACTCTTTCCCACTGTTTTCATAATCCTTTCACTCTTTCTCTCTCGTTCTGTGTATCCCTTAGGTAAATAGAATATAGACTCATTTGTTTCCGAAACTCGTTGCCCCAACGACCCTTTACGTTCCTTTTTTGTTTCTAACTTAACAAACGAACATAGGTCGCTCGATTAATTAGAGAGTGTACAAGTAATAGAAACATGTAACATTACGTGTAACTTTCTGTCATCTACCTTACATGAATCTAGTATATAATAATGTAATTGTTAAGTACTTTTCAAATTAATAATGAGTAATAAGATACTTGTCAAGTAAGTTGCTGTATATTACATCTGCTATATAATATGCAGTAGTAATTAATTGACAAGTACTTGTAATAATCAGTTACTTGTCAAGTTAGTGTTAGACAAATTGTAATAGATTACTGATAAAAAAAAGTATATATATATGAAGTAGTTTATATGTACTTAACTGGCATTTATGAAATTGCTTAACTACTTGCTTTAATGTAATGAACAACTTGGAAAAGTTTACTTGTATCAAGTAAAAGTAAGTTTGACGAGTATATGTAGAGATACTTTTTTTAAACAATCAACTACAAGTAATTTGATAAGTGTACTTGTAATTTACAGCTTGTATCTTAGCGTAATTTCAAAATAATCGTTTGCATCGTATATCTGTTATAAGTAGTCAAAGTCAAGTAATAAATTGGAGCTGGAAAAAAAGTGTCTTCATCTTAATATAAAAAAATGTATGGAGAAAACCACAATTCTGAAAGTAATATTATTTTGTATTTCTTCAATACAAAATAATATTACTTTCAGAATTGTGGTTTTCTCCATACATTTTTTTATAAACTGTCAAAGTTTGTCGAAATAAAACATAGTATTAATCACATGCAAATTTGTTTGCATATATTGTGAATTAAATTTTTAATTTTATGAAATTTTAGTTTTTTTTTTTCAATATAATTAAAACTAATGTTTTAACATTAATTATTGTGTTTATTTAGTTTTGGATTTATGTATAAATAATTGTAATTTAACTTTTTCCAACTTTCTTGTCTGTGCTGTAATTAAAAGCGATAAATCTTGTTTAGTTTATGAACAGTATTTTCAAAAAGTTATCTTAAATGAAGTTAGTTTATTGTAATTTGGAATTTGATCTCGTGGGCGCCGTTAAGCCGAAATTGGCATCAATTTTTAACGATCCAATCATTGCTGTTGGCGTCTTGCGCCCGGCGCATCCACCGGATTTCTCACGTATTTTTAGTGTCGAGCGTTTGTTTCGTTGGCGAGAAGCCTCGGATGCCAAGATAAAAATAACCAGATACCTTGAGTTTTGAGAGAAACAAAATTAAAAAAAAAACGCACAATGCTTTTCCTGCATCGAGTTTAAAAAGTAAATATAGAAATTTATTTTATTCTCAAGTTTTTCTGAAAGAATTCCTCATGAGGAAGTAGCAGCAGGAGAGCAGCAGGAAGAGTCCAGTCATTGAGTAAAAGATGTTCAGCATCCAGAAGGCTAAGAGATAGGCAACCCTGCTGCAGTAAGGTCCTGCGTCCTTGTCGTAATTCGGTTGGTATTCGTTGTAAACCACGTACGAACCTGAAAAAAAAACAGTTGGTATTACTGAAGTATTGAAACAATTGAAATTGTTAACGTACCGAAAATTTGCAAGGCTACATCGAATGCGACGAGCAACAATACGAAATTAAAAACGTATTTGTTTGTGGTGCTCAGCAGGACTTTGGTGAGGATACCTGTTGAACCTGTTCTGAAAAAAAACAACAATTGTAAAATTGATCAAGGAATATGTTTTGTCTTCGATTCAAAATCTACCTGCGACTATCAAGTAAATCGGAATCAGTTTGTTGATGGGACAGCTATTCAAGGTCACCCATCCGGTCACGAACATGCTCGAGAGTATCGCGTACAGGAGGACCAGAGAGGCGTTGATCACCGCTGAAAAGTGCCGGTTTATGTACACATTTCATCTGAATTTTCATCCATATTCGTTTCATTGTGTTATACGTGAAGATGTCTTCACTTTCTCCAGTCCGTCCGGTTCCGATTTCGCTTTTTCCACGGCCATCGCGATCTTTCCCTGAAGAATGAGAAGAAAGTGGAAGAAGTTGAAGAACAAACTTGCTGCGACAAACACTGTGATATAACTGTTTACGGTTTTCCGACTGGGCGACAGCAGAAGCGGACGCTCGGACCGCCATCTATTTTTAGTTTGCCAACAAAAAAATTATAAATATATCCACCGAAACGACACATCTCGTTAATTATTCGAGAATAACGCGCGCACCTTTGACTTTCAGCTAATTTTAACAGCCATTAGTGAAGAGTTTAGTTTTTTTCTCAATTGATTTCTTAAGCATCATATCGAATTTCTCATTACAACATATGAATTTTCAGTTGAATTTCTATGAAGAAAATTATCTAAATTTTTTGAAACTATATCTGAGGTCTTTCTC
>NW_017098051.1:0-1126 GCF_001412225.1 Nicrophorus vespilloides
AAAGGTCAGCCCAAGCCGTAGTGCAATGGTAGAGGCCTCACCCTGGGGGAACTGCCTTGTTGATCACAGTAAACCCCTACGCCAGGTAAGTATGCTTTTTCGGCACAATTCTGACTAGCTAAACCCAAGCTATATACAATTGACTTGCTGAGAACTAAGGAAAGGGACATCTACTGTAAGCAAAAAAAATCATAAACTATTTACTAAAGCAGCGATTCCCAACCTTTTTTTCATCAACTTTTCATTTCCCTAGATCAGTGTTTCTCAAAAATTTTGTCCGTGACTCCCTATTGCACTTAAGAAAGTTGAACGTCCCACCAAAGTATGGGTATATATAGACCCTCAAGTTCTGCGACCCTAGATTGTACTGCTTATTTATAAATCATAGACACTACAGTTCTTGCGCTGTTTTTACGGCGTTTTCATCACATAAAGTTATTAAAGTCGAACTACGCAAAAACTAAACGCGCTAGCGTTTATTCTCATCAATCATCAATGGTTTTATAAAACTTGTAACTCTTTTAATTTTTATTTCCCTTTATTCAATCTGTCGTGTAATGTACTTTTGGGAATTTTAGATTCATGTGCCAATGATCTTAATGTGCTTCATTTGCAGCAGGGAATTGTGAAAATGTTCTGAATATGTTGACTACAGCCTTTTGTCTTACGACCACAACTTTTTCTATGAGAATCAACGTTAATCACCTTATTGTTAATTTTATACACTTTAGTTTGTTTTCACAATTTTGAAAATGAGGAATGGGAACAGCATATATTCTGCAAAATTCGCTTGCGATCATCATTACCCATTAGTGGGTAAATAATTATGTAAGAATATCACTTTTTGCAACTGCAACGTAAAAAAAGCACAACGAATTTAAATAAAGTTTGGCCATCCACACTTAGATTCCTAAAAAATCTGATAAATATGTAATGAGTAATTAATTAAGTTGACTATTTCAATAATCCGGACGTAAAATTGAAATATAGCAACTATTTCATACAGTGTAATTAATTAATATGAGCTTTTCTGAAGAGAAAAACCATAATTTTAAATATTTTATGTCAAGTAAATTGTGTATTAAGTTATATAATGACCGGGATAGCGCGTACGCAGTCCCGACTA
>NW_017098052.1:0-4113 GCF_001412225.1 Nicrophorus vespilloides
GATTCTCATCAATTATAATTTAACATAACATAACTTTACTATTACATAAATTGCTTTTGAAGCAAATCTCTCAACTATGTGATGCAAATCTCATTCTCAACGTTTTTCATTGCCAGTTTCGAGTTTACAGCTAATTTAATTAAACGACATTTTAACAATTCGCACAATGCATTGAAACAAATAAATTCACTTATCGGTCGCAATAAATTTTACTCACTGGAATGTCGAACTATTTCTTTGTTTCCTTTGCTATTTCATTGTTATTTTCCTATTCTTGTAGCTAGTGTTCTACATTGTTAAATTCCTCGTATATTTTTATTCAAACATCTCGCAAATGTCGATTATACACAATTATTATGTTCAATATTTTCTACATTCACAATCAATTTATCGCATTATAAACTATTTGTTTATACTTCAATAAACTTTCAATAAACAATTATTATAATATCATTCAATATTTGCAATAAATTCATATATAATTGATTATTAGACGTAATTTTTCATTAATTATAGTAAATAGTGCAGATTTTATGTATTTCAACATTTTGATACCTTTCTTGTAGAACAATTTATCTTTGATCTCAAAATACGCTTCAATTTCGGCAATCACTTCTTCATATTCTCTTCTCCACATCTCTTTCTCTTGAGCATTTTTTTGAGGTTTACAAATAGGTAGTAGTTGATGGGAGCCAGATCTGGAGAATACGGTGGATGGGGAAGCAATTTAAAGTGCAATTCGTGTATTTTTTCCATTGTTTTGATCGACTTGTGGCAACATTGTCTTGCTGAGAATTACAAAAGTAGCGTCACTAAAACCACTGTAACTTTTGAACTAAATGTCAGATTGTCATGAAATTTTGACAGGCGTTGTCTGAAGGTTTGTATTTCCTAAAAATCATATGGATTCGTCGATAAAGGCGTCATCTATATGTCAACCAACGAACTTATTGAGTGAGGTGTAATTTCAAAACTTTTCAAAACATTTTAAATTTTTATTATAATTAATCCTTTTCTCATTAATATAATTATTATAAACATTTCAAATTTTAATAAAAAAACAGAAATTAGTCAAAGATTCAAAACTTTTCATTTTTTTTAATCATAAAATCAATTTAAAAAAAATGAAACACAAATGCGTTAATATTTGTAAATTCTAACTTAAACAATTTCCTAAAATCCTACCTAATCACAATTCAATATAAACAAATTGATGAATTAAACAGCAATTAATTCCAAATACAAAATTTTATTATTTTCAATGAAAAAAATCAACAAAGAAAATTGGAAATAATTCTTAAAGTATGGAAAGAAAATCAGATTCAAATTCTATTGAAAAAACACACAATTAATTCACTTTAAACTAATTCTTAATAAAAATCTAAAAGTATGAAAGAAAAACTGATTGAAATTCAATTGAAAACCACACAATTCACCGTTAGAACGACCTTTCAACTCGAAATCCTGCGGTAGTCGCATGAATATCTTGCAGCAGTTCGCATTTATAGTAATAATCGTAATATAAGAACATAATAACGATACGATAATTTATTTCGAAACCACCAACATGTAGACACGCCACGTTGATTATGCGCAACGTGCGTTCATAAATCTTCGACGCAAAGGACAGTAAAATCCGAAAGAACTGTTATCTTGACGGACATTTTTGCTTGCATAAATAAGCGCCACTTGCAATCATAAATTAAACTATAAAATTATGTTTTTTTTTTTGTTAAAAATACATTTTTCTTTCGTATTGAAATGTAATGCAAAATGCGCGCAGTTTGATTGGACATGAGCACATAAATTGTTTAGTTATGGTTACTTTAATAGAGCGACTTTTGCATATGGATTTACATTAATTTTCTTTGTGGAATAACAAATTATATAATTGATTGAACTTGAGAGAAACTTTTTTTTTGGAATTTAATTAATTATATTGATTTTATTGCATTTTCATGCTCATTTCTGTTATTTATGTAGTTTTATGTAGTAATATGATATTTATTGCTCGATTTATTTTCTATACTCATTCACTATCAATGTATGCTTTTTGCAGTCAATATAATTTATTAAAATTTATTTCTAATTTATTAAAAAATTACCTAATATTTTTTACTAATTATAGTCATTAATCCATTTTTTTTCATCAATAATAATGAAAGTTTTATACGAAAAATTTATAAACATAAATGTTCTTTTAAAATACAAGAAAAAACTATTGAATTTTCCATGTTTTGAAATCAAAGTTTTATACTAAAAAATTGCAATAAAATCTGGACAATTTACATTTTTAAATAAAACTTTCTTTTATAATTCTTTTATAAACATAATTGAACTAATTATGAATAAAAATCTAATTAATATAATGTATTTCATTACAAATATTTTCCTAGTTTCGACATCAAAGTTTTAAATTAGAAAATTTTAATATTGTCCAGATTTTAGAAAATTGCAATCAAATCTGTATAATTTACATTTAAATAAAACTTAAATTCTTCGATAAACATAATTCAACTAATTATGAATAAAAAGCTAATTAATATTTCATAATTAGTTGAATGTATTTCATTTCAAATATTTTCCTTGTTTTTAAATCAAAGTTTCAGACAAGAAAATTATAATAAAATTGGGATAATTTACAAATAAAAACAACTTAAATTCTTCGATAAACATAATTCAAATATTTTCCTTGCTTTAAAAACAAGAAAATTGTAATGAAATCTATATAATTTAGCAATTAAAGAAGTAAATTATTTGATGTTCATAATTCAACTAATTATGAATAAAAACCTAATTAATATCATGTATTTCATTACAAATATTTTCTTTTTTTTTGAAATCAAACTTTCAGACAAGAAACTTATAAAAATATCTGTATAATTTACAAATAAAAACAACTTAAATTCTTCGATAAACATAATTCAATTAATTACGAATAAAAACAAAATTATATCGAAATAAAAGTTTTGAACTAGAAATTTTCAATTGAATCTAGATAATTTACAAATCCAAAAATCTAAAATTCAATGATGTACATAATTCAACTAATTATGAATTAAAATCTAATTAATATCATGTATTTCATTACAAATATTTTTCTTGTTTTGAATTCAAAGTTTCATACAAGAAAATTGTAATAAAATCTGTGTAATTTACAAATTAAAAAACTAAATTCTTCTAAGTACATAATTCATCTAATTATGAATAAAAACCTAATTAATATAATGTATCTAATTACACATATTTTCTGGGTGTGAATTCTAAATGTTAATTGCATTTGCGTTGTTTCTTCATTCTGAACGATTAACATAATGCATTAGTTCAAGCCATAAATCACTTGCATAACTTGTTGTGTTTTTTTTCCATTTTGCTTCTTCTCGTTTCATCGATCAGAGTTCTTTATTTATTTATGAATGTAGTGTGTGTATAAATAAATCTGTCTGTAAGAGGTTCTCGTGTTTACATAAATGAATGAATGAATAAAGGAAGAAATGATGATGTGTTTGGATGAGCACGAGACGCATCATCAATGGAATCGTCCTCGTTTCTCGCCAACGAATGTTATGAATGAACGGGACCGTAAAGATCGTAGTAAAAGTGCCGTTGCGTAATTCCACGCTCGTCGGCGAATTTCAATAAACGAAACCGTCGTGAATCTTCGGGCACGCTTTTCGTACAAGACTCGCACGTTCCAAACTTTCTATTTTTTTTTTATTTGCATAACATTTATTGCATTCCTTAACATCTTCATCGTTCATCATTTAAATAAGTTCTAAATTAATTATACTAATCATTAATTACAAATTTTGTTATGACAAACCTACTTTTTTTATGTAACTAAAAAAGATTAGTATGTTTATAAAATTGAAAAAAAATATAATAAGTTCTAATAATAATTAAATAAAATTTGAATTAAATGAAATTGGAAGGTCTATAATATAAGAATGTGAAATAAAAATGAACATAACCTCAACAGAAAAGAAATGACAGCTAAATTAAATAGTAACGTTTCTTTTAAGACACTTTTTTAAAATTACAAAAAAAATATTGTATAGTTTTTATTACTTACTTTTATAGAAAATATTAAATAATTACATATTTATTTATAAA